>NC_063184.1:9078799-9383117 GCF_023159225.1 Perognathus longimembris pacificus
AGTTATCTTTTAGGAAATTGGACAGGAGGATTTGATGTGCTGATGGAGCAGTTGAGGATTGCCATTACCACCGTGAACTTGACCCGTGTGGATGCCGGATTGGCGGACGGGTTGTCTTCCTGGATCTCAAACACCATGAACCACCTGAAGGAGTGGGAAGGGTTGGGGGCCCTGATCGGCCTTCTGGCTATGGTCATCCTGGTGTGCCTGTGGTGTATTTGCCGTATTAGAGGTTTCCAGCGTCACAATGCAGCCATGATAGTTCAAGCTTTCACTGCCATTGAGGCTGGACAGTCCCCCCATGCGTGGCTTGCCACACTCAAGGAATAGCGCAGGATGCAAGGCTAGCACACTGCACTTGGGAGACGCATCCCGGTGCTTGCCCCAAGAAGAGCATGTCAGATTGCATGTGGGTTGATTCCCTGGGCCCCACCTCTGTAAAAAAGGCATCGGACGGATCTGGTAGTCCTTAGGAAGGCGCCTCCTAAGTGAAGACCAGTATTATGTCCTCAAAGTAATTTTTCACAGAGATCTGACCTCTACTCTTGCCTGCAGCTAATAAAACAAAAGGGGGGAACGGTAGAGAGCTGCAAACGGCTACGCCCTAAAATGGCGCTGGCCTCCGCCTTCCGCGCTCCCGCCGGCAAGTGCTCTCTGTTGTAAACAACTCCTTAAATGGGCATAGCTTGCTGTCTGGCTCTCTTCCGCGTACCTGGACCTATCGGTGATCGCCACGTGACACACTGGGGTTGGCTAACCAGAGGGTATATAGGGCAAAATGGGAAGCTCCCAGAGAGAGAAGATTTTACAAGGTCCTGAATAAACTGCTGAGAGAAGAATCCGGTGTTGTGTCTTCCTTGCTGGCCAAGGTGGACGCGACATTAACCAACTTTGCATCCCTGGAATGAATCCAGTTTGATCGTGGTGTATGATTTTTTTGATAACCTGTTGAAGTCGATTGGCCAGAATTTTGTTGAGAATTTTTGCGTCTATGTTCATCAGGGAAATCGATCTGTAGTCCTCTTTCCATGATGAGTCCCTGCCTGGTTTTGGGATGAGGGTTATACTGGCTTCCTAGAATGAGTCTGGTAGTGTACGTTCTCTTTCAATTTCATTGAAGAGTTTGAGAAATATTGGTGTGAGTTCTGTCATGAAGGCCTTGTAGAATTCTGCAGTGAATCTGTCTGGACCTGGGCTTTTCTTGGATGGGAGATCATTTATTGCCGTTTCTATTTCAATACTGGATATGGGTCTGTTTAGAAGGTTTAAATGTTCATGGTTCAGTTTGGGGATATGAATTTTTTCTAGAAAATCATCCATTTCTTCCAAGTTCTCGTATTTGTTGGCATAAAGGTGTGCAAAATAGTCCCTTATTATTTTCTGAATTTCGGTTATTTCTGTGGTGATGTTACCTGTTTCATCTCTTATCTTGTTTATTTGAGTCTGCTGCCTTTGTTTCTTGGTCAGGTTTGCCAGGGGTCTGTCTATCTTGTTGACTTTTTCAAAGAACCAACTCTTTGTTTTGTTGATTTTTTCGATATTTTTCTTCGTCTCTAATTGACTGAATTCTGATTTGATTTTAATTATTTGCTTCCGTCTATTGATGGGGTTGGCTTGTTGTTCTCTCTCAAGGAAATTAAGGTGCTTTTTTAAATTATTGAGTTGCTGTTTCTCCAGTTTGTTGAGGTATGCACTCAGAGATACAAATTTTCCTCTGACTACTGCCTTTGCTGTGTCCCAAAGGAGCTGGAACTTTGTGTTCTCAACTTGGTTGAATTCCATAAACATTTGAATTACTGTTTTAATTTCTTCAATGACCCTCTGATGGTTCAGCAGTGTGTTGTTTAGTATCCATGTGTTGTAGTATTTTCTGTGGTGGCTGATTGAGTTAAGCTCTAATTTTATTCCATTGTGGTCTGAGATAATGCAGGGAATGGTTTTGATACTTCTGAATTTGTACAGATTTTCTTTGTGTCCTAAGATGTGATCTATGAAGGTCTTCTTTAAAGAAGGCTTGCATTGTATCCATTTTTGCTTCCATTTCTTTCTTGGCTTCCTGGGTGTCTTTCAAGATTTCCACTCTAAACTCCTGGAATTGTTTCCTGATTTCATTTCTAATGCTTTCCATCATTCCTGTTACCATGGCCTCATTTGCTTTTTTATTCGCCATTTCCTCTTCAGTCGTGCTGCTTTTTGGAGCTGGCATATTGGCTTGCTCTTTGATGAACTGTGTTATGTTTATCTGTGATTTGCGCATCTGGAGATCTGTGGATGGCTTCTCAGGTTTGGTTTATAGCTCTGCCTCCTTCCTGGTAGGTACGTCTACCAGAGCAGGTGCTGCCTCTGTGGCCCCGCCCACCTGTGTGCTATGCGCCCACTACAACAGGCGCTGTTGCTGTGTCCCCATTCACTTTAACGGGGTACCCCTCCCAGAGTGAGCCTCGGGTTGTTGGGTTGTGTTTGCGCCCTCCCATGAGTCTGTTGTGGGGGCGGTATGTGTAGGGCTCAGTGGGATCAACTGTCCCTGTGCGGGTTAGGGCCCTCAGACCTCACCTCCGCTGCGAGGGGGGAGGTGTGATCAGGCCCAGGTGTCCCTGCTGTGCTGGTATTGCCCACCAGCGCCTGTGATTTTAGTTGCAAGAGTCAGCTTGGTTCTGGTGCCTCAGGTGGGGCTTGCACTGCTGGCCGTCCCCCGGCCCCTGTGGGAAGGGGGCAGGGCCGATTCGGCCAGATCAGGATCCTCTGCGCCCTTGGGGCTGCTCCGTCCTTCCCCTGCTAAACTGACTTCCCAGCGCCTGATGGGAGCTTCCCACCTGATTTGGGGGCTCTTTGTTCCCTCGGGGTGGGGAGGGGGAGGGAGGGAGATCTAGCTTCTTTGTAAGGCTTGGGTCTCTGATAGTTGGTCTCTCATTGGGGGAGTGGGGTAATGGGGGACTCACTCATCCTGAATAGTGTGTGTGTCCCGCGCAGCGGTTGGTCCTTCAGGGGGTGGCGAAGTGTCGTGGTGGCGACCCCAGCTCCCCCCTTCTGCCGCGCTGGGTTCCCCAGCTGCCATCTGTCCAATCCCGGTGTGGTCCCGAACTTCTCATCGCCTCCCCGCCATCGTATGTCTTGTTCCACACCCTCCCTAGTGCCCGTGGAGTCCCGCTGTCTGGATTCTGCACTCCTGGCAGCCTGTCTGCCGATTGCCAGGTTCCCCTTTCCCAGCCTGGCCCTGTTCTGGCCAGGATTGGCTGGTGAGGGGAGGGTGCCCTGGAGAGTCTCTGGCTCTGTGTAGGTTTTTGGCTCTTCTTTTTTTTTTTTTTTTTTGGCCAGTCCTGGGCCTTGGACTCAGGGCCTGAGCACTGTCCCTGGCTTCTTCCCGCTCAAGGCTAGCACTCTGCCACTTGAGCCACAGTGCCGCTCCTGGCCGTTTTCTGTATATGTGGTGCTGGGGAATCGAACCTAGGGCCTCGTGTATCCGAGGCAGGCACTCTTTTCACTAGGCTATATCCCCAGCCCCATCGGCTCTTCTTTTTTACACCTTTGTGTTTTCCTGCATATCTCCACTGCTTCTGGCTGCTGGTTTTGCTGGGTTCTTGATGGGGTGTTGGGTGTTGGAGTTCCCAGCTCACTATTCAGTTGGAGCGAGTCGGGGTGCCTCCCTTCTGTGACGGTGCCATCTTTCCCCCCTTCTTCAATTTTTTCTATTACAAACTATAGATTTTATAATTTTTTTCACTTTTTTAGGTATGAGTGTGATTGTGGCCATTTGGTACAGATTATTTTCTCCAATGTGACTTGTAAATGTTATCCTCTTTGTAGCTTGCCTTCAGATGAAAATAAATTCTGTAGAATAATGTATTTCTTCCTTCAGTAATTTTGTGGGTTATAAATTTTAAATGTTGGCAGGTTGTGACTCATTTCCATACCAGAACATGTATGAAAATACTTGCAATTCAGTTTGAGGGAGGCATTGCAGAGCAGTAGCTGCTTCCTCGCCACTCCCCAGCATCGCGTTGCAAATGCCAATCTTCTGACCATTTGTGTGAGCGTCACATAGGAAGTGCTTGAAGGAGTGAGCTTATATGCATTCATGTGTGTATATGTGCATGCATGTGTTTGTGTGTGTGTTTATGTGTGTGTGTGCATCAGACACATTACTTTTGGTATATGACCAGATCAATTGCACACTGAAGACATAAATAGGTTGCGATTTATTACAGTATCACAATATCTACCACAATTCTCTGAATTTAGCCTGTGACTAAAGAAAAAAGGTATTGTACAATTAAGACAGGTAAATTCAGGAAACTAAAATGTGTGATGCTTTTGTTCTTGCAATGTGCTCATGTGAATGTAAGTAAGCATTCTTGTATGTAATCAGAAATTAGTGGATAAATAAAGTTATTGTAAGCCCTTGAGAAAATGTCTATCTCATGTGCTTTGATAAATATCCTGTTTTTGGTGCATACCTTTTGTATTTTTCAAGTTCACTGATATTATACTCTAATGAACTGCATTGAATGGTTACAACAAGCCTAAGGAAGTCCACTAACCTGTGAGGGTCAGAACCATTTCCTTACTCAGAAATACCTCAATATACATCCCCAAATAATCATGTCATGAAGTGTTTGTGGAAGTAATCAAGAAAACTTGCACAATTATTCTGATTCTTTTATGAGTTTTACTTTCCTTTGATGAAGTACATAATTTCATGCCAAGACATCTATTTTGCTTATGGTCCTGTTTATAATAGTTGATGAAACATATGCAAGCCCCTCTTCCAGCCCATTGGCCATTATTTGCAGAATGCTTGATTACTATCCAGCTACCCATTTACTGAGCTTACTGCCTGTGCCCCCGAAAGCTCAGGATGACTTTCATCCCAGTGGGAGCAAGGAGGTTGCCTCTAATCTTCTTAGCAAGGAAAGTTTTGCCAATGCGTGCTCTTCCTTCTCTTGGGGTACGTTTATCCTCCCTGGTGATCTGTCTTGGTTATGAGGGCCCGAGGTGGCGGAAGGCACAGCCACTCTGTTCTGTTCTGTACTCTCACAGGAAGCAGCAGGGCGCTCTGCATATGGTCCTTTTAAAGATTTAACGATTAGGATTTAGGTTGAGTCTGAGGGAAATCTGGATTGATTTTTAGCATATTGGTGAGCTCTGGCTTCAGGCAAGGAATAAAAACCATAATTTTCAAGTCTGACATTATTACTTTTCATTGATTAGCTGTCACTGATAGGATCTTGCCTCTCAAAATGAGACAGGTGCTAGTGGCCATTTTTCCTTTTTTTTTTTTTAACCTTTTGTAGCAGAAACTTAAAGGAAATAGAAATAAAGGAGGTAGAAATGAGAACAAATACTCGTGCCATTTTTTTGAAATAGAAGTTAAGTATAAAATATTGAAATATTAGGATTCTACTGACTCGGCAAGATCAATTTAAGGGAAAATGATGAAGCTGCTTTTCATGGATAACCCACATGTTTTTATCTCATGTAAATACATGCATATATATTGAAGAAAATATATTATGAACAATATATAGAGAAACAGAATGTATTCAATTATTCTTACCCCATAGCTGTATTTCTTAGGGGAAAAAAAAAGGGCAGAGTAGTTGACGCTTTTTAGTTGAGAGCTTTTATTAATAGTCATCAAAAAGGTAAATAACAATAGACAATTTTTATTCAACCTGATGTAAGTAATTATGAATGTAAAATAAAAAGTATAAAGCATATATGCCTAAATATTACATATTTACATTCTTTTACAGGCTAAAGGAAAGAGAATGGGAAGAAGGACATTGTTGTAAGGCTTTAGGAAGGAAAAAGAGATTAATAGCAAATGTCAAAAATCAAAAGGGGACAATATTCTGAGAAGTTGTTCCTAGGATGCAATCTTTGCATTTCTTTTAAATAGACTTTTTGGAACCTCATCCAAATATTTTAATCATTACTTGGACAAAGTCTAATGGCAAGACTATGAAAAAGTTTAGCTTGGCATTTCCTGGCTAAACTCTACTGGTTTTCAGCTACTGTAGGAGGATGAAGATGTGGGTCCACATGATACCAAAAAGGAAATTGCATTGTGTGTGCTCCTGTGTCCAAAGATTATCTTTTCTTAAGTACAAATTTGGGAACTGGGACTAAATTAAGTTTCCACATTGTAATTAAGGACCTAATGAAGTATTAGTCATTACCTGATATATTTTTCATAATATTAAAACGAGATGCCTTAAAATCAAGCATATGCATTATGCAATATGTAATTCAACACATCGTTGGAAGAAAATGTACATATATATGTTTACATAATAGTTTGTATTTTGAGAAAATATAACTGTTGAAATTTAAAACTTTATTTTCAATCCTAGTCAAAATCAAGATTTTGAAATGTTTAAAGAACTAAAAGAAGTGGATTAGAATATTTGTAAAGCACATTTGCTTATCCACAGTTATTGAGATAAGAAAGCCTAGCATTGTGCAGAAATATGTAAATATTTTTCTTCTATTTGTATATATATTAGACTAGTTTTATAAACAAATGCACATATTCCTTATCATAATCTTCACAACAGCCTGAGAGTTACCTAATAATGGTTTAGTATATATTCACTACTGAATTTAAAGTTCTTATATTGAAACATGATTGCCCATTATGTAAAGGTCAAGCCAAAGACTTTCTCATGCTCTTGTCTGAATGACTTTCAATCCTGACTGTGCCATTGGTAAATCCATGTACACGCTTAGTTAGGCTCTTATTTATTGCCTTGTTACATCACTCTTGGGGTTTACTGCTGCCACAACGCCTATTTCAATTTAGAATAATGCATCTGTAGTAGAGCCATGTAAACATTAGAGACAGGAAAGGGCTATTTTACCACAGTAAACGAAGGCATAAGGAGAAATAATGGGATGGAATTAAAAGAATGGCAAGTGTCAAGAGAAATGCTCGAAGTCATTCATTTTTTTAAACATTAAAAATAAACTTCCAAAAGAAACAAGGGCAAAAGCTTCTCTTGAAATATTTAACCAAGACTGAGTAAAACACACTTAAGAATAAACTATGGAAAGTTAACTCAGTAGAAGTTACAGGATTAAAATATAATTTCTACTCTCTTGATCCGAAGTCTGATTCATTTGATATCATCTGTAATAACTGTCATCTGTAATAATTGAGTTTAAAAGCAGATGCACGCCTCTGAGCAAGGAACTCCCAGTAAAAATACAATTTATGATTTTATATTTTAAGAAGGAATTAAACTTGCTTCTTTAAGTGTTATTATGATTGTTGTACTTTTGTTGTCTTTCATTCTATAAAAATAGTAGACTTCGTTTACTATTTTATCTAAAATTTGTTCACCTAAGCTCATTTATGATGGAAAAAATATGGACATGAAGTAAGCATTTATGCAAAGTGAACCATTAAATTTCCTCAAACCAGCTGCTGTCTGTGGACCTAGTAAACTGATATATCTGAAAACTATGCTGAATATGCTGTCACACACCCAAGGAAGTTCAGTATAACCTATCACTAATGACTTCATAAGATCTACTGCATTTAGAGTATCAAGTAGGAAAATTAAACTTTGATACATTCATTTTCACATTTATATGTTATTAATGTATACACACTATGTTGTGATGTATAAAATTTTATGAGTGAGTATACATGTGCAATGTATTTTGGTATATCTGTGATATAGATCACAGTACTCAGTTTATATATCAATGTAAAATGTACATATATATATATGGCACACACATATCTATGTATACCATGTTGCAGGAATTTTGAAACATATATGCAATAAGAAATTCTTTTAATTTATTTAAGTACAAGTATTTGTACTGAACATTACCGAATTTGTTAAGTACTAAGTTCTATTTATATTTTAGACTATAGTCAACTTGAAAACAATATTTCTTAATAGAATATGTTTTTACATACCCAAGCATACTGATCTTTCCTCTTGATACTACAGATATGAACAGAACTAGAGGGAAAAGGGTGAGGTGCAGTAGCAGACCTCACTGGACACTGATGAATGTGAGCTATTCAACTCATGGGGTGGAGACAGGAGGGAGGGACTGGGAGAGAGTGTGGGAACAGGAGATACTGCCCTCATTATCTGACTCATGACAGAACCTCTATAAAATTAATAAAGTAAGTTAAAACAAAACATATACATCTAAACCCTATGTGGCATATGTAAAGTAATTTATGTTGTATATCTCTGTGATTGGATAATGAAGTGAAGCCTATTTATAGTGGGTCTCAATGCTAAAGTTGTTAAATGAATGCTTTTACTCAGCTTCCTGCAATGTTAATAACCACTTTGGAGAGAAAAGCGATATTAATTTTGCCATCTAAATTTCAAGCCAGAAGGAATGTAGTGCTCAACTAAGATAAAAGTTAAAATCTCTTTGTTCCAGTCTCTTAGGAATTACTAAGCCAATCTTAAATTAAAAAAGTAAATTTATTCATCTTCTCATTTAGTCCCCTAACTGGCTATGCCAGTGGAGGAGACACAATACTAACCGATTATCTTTTCTTATTACTCAAAAAATGTCATTATCATATATTATATTTTAGTAGAGTATAACACATTTTGGAATAGTAGTATACCTATTACATATAATAAGTATATGTAATATATACTGTGCATTACATATTTATACATATTTGAATGTATATATACAGTATATATTATATATTAATCTACACTTATGTATTCTAAAACATGTATACAGATATAAATACATACATATATTTAAAATATGTTTTAAAATAGTTTTAAAGAAATAATGGACAAAGATAATTTTTAACACTACATAAAAAGCAAATCATGGATGAGATTATGAACCATATTCTCTGAGGAGAATTGATACAAAAATATTACCCTTAGCAGGAATAATTTATAAACAATATTCAAATTAAAACGTAAAAAATTCTAATCTTTCCTCTAGATTCTTCAGTTACAAAGGGAATTTATTGACAAGTTTTAAAACATTACAAATGTTTTAAAATTAGCCACCAAGTAGCTCCTGTCTGTAATCCTAGCTACTTAGGAGGCTGATATCTAAGGACTGCTGGCAAGAAAGCCCATGAGACTTATCTCTAGCAAACTACTCGATAAAAGCCAGATTTGGAGCTGTGGCTCAAGTTGTAAAGCGCTAGCCTTGAGCTCAAAGATGCTCAAGAATAGCAACTAGGCCCTGAATTTTAAAACAAAACCACATAGGCAGATATCAGTGGAGAAGCAGAGAAATTTTCATATGTAAATACCATGCTTTTCCACTGCATGTAGATACTCAACGTCCAATAAAGCAGTTTACCTGTTTGCTCCCAGTCAAAGCAAAAAACTGTCACCTGCTTCGAGTGACATACAAGGAGCACGTGCGATGACTTCCCCTTCAGCTCCACAAACAAAGCCTCAGCGCAAGGATCTGCAAGCCATAGGTCCTTTGCAAGGGAAGGTGTATGAAGACCCCTTCCTCACAATGGAAATGCCTAAAAGAATATTGGCACCCGCACACTGAGAAGTCGCTGAGAGCCTCTCGAAGAGGAACATTAGTTATAGAGAACATGAAAAAGTGCTGTCTCTGTCCTACGTAGAAACAGGGCCAAGGAATGAGATTATATGATTCCACTCAGGAATCTATCTTTTCTGTGCCCTTCCTTTATTATCCCAAAGGAAAAGAAAACAAAAACAGCCAAAAAAAGTAGTTACATACTTAATTTTGTAAGTCTCTGATTTGTATTATGAATGAGAAACTGTTATAGGGAGACATTCTATTCCTGTGTTTCATTTATCATAATCTATGTGAAAATATATAGAATAGTGTTACAGTTAAGACTTTCATCTTCCTTTGGGCACCTATTCCTGAATAACTAATCAGAATCTAGAAGGACTTTGGTGTGATATGTGTACTAAATTAGTAGATTCTCTGATTTCTTAAGCCTCTTTATATCTAGTCAATAGTAGAAAAGTAAACACTAGGTAAATTTTCTCTAACACTGTCCAAAGAGCAGATGTTTATCTGCAATCGATCTAAAAGAATTAAAATAAATTGAGATAGATGGGTTACTGAGAACAAACCAAATTAAGGTACTTATGGGAGAGTTAATTACCTTAGAGATGGTGGCTTTCTATACATGAGGGTGATCTAACTTTGCAAACTCTTATCTTCTGAAGATCACAATCTTTGAAAAGTTTTATACAATATTCAATTATAACTAGGTAACTTCCAAAATAAAATAATAAAGTGTATTAGCCGGTGCTGGTGACTCACGCCTTTAATTATAGCTACACAGGAGTCTAAGATCTGAGGATAGCTATTCACTGCCAGCCTGGGCAGAAAAGTCCTTGGGACTCTTATCTCCAAATAACTACTCAGAAAAAGCAGAAGTAACACTGTGGCTCAAATGGTAGAGCACTATCCTTGAGCACATAGAGGGTCACGGACAGTGCCCAGGGGCCCTGAGCTCAAGCCCCAGGATCTGCCAAAAAAAAAAATTTTAAATATTTGATTACTTGTAGCTGTTTATATTTTTAAAAGACTATGAATACCCTGTCTTTACATCTTATTATGTGATTATGAATTATGTGTTCCTTTAAATAGTTATAATTATTTTTTAATCTATAGTTATATTTTTACACAAACCTAAACTATCTATTTAGCTAGCTGCTTTCATTTTATTTGTTGCTGTCACTGTCTTAAATTTTCTTGTTTTATTTAACACATTTTCAATGAGATTATCTTCTTTTTCCTTTTCTTTTTTTCTTCTTTGTTTTTATTTATATATATGTATGTGTGTGTGTGTGTGTGTGTGTGTGTGTGTGTGTGTGTGTGTACACTGTACTCCATCCAAGGAACCCAGAGCCACTAAAATGAATGTTAGTGATTACTGACCCTCTGCAATAAGTGATTTCACACAACTTGAAATCAGTAGTTTCTTTCATGGTCAACCCCTCAGATTATCAGAATCTCTCAGTCTTTAATGTGTAATTAACTCCTGAGTTGATGTCATCTAAAAATAAGAGTAGTCAATAGAGTTACGACTCTCTAGCTACTATGTGTAATATGAACACTACACATGAGAAAATTCTTATTTTTGCACATAAACCTCAAGGAATTCCATTGCTATCCCATTGTGCTGGTAAGACAGTAAAGAGTAATCCTGCTGGAAAAATGTTCATTCTTATGAATTTTTGACATGTTAAATTTTTCTATATTTTCTGAAATACAATTACATGCGAATTTTCACAGAAAACCAATAAAATTTATTTTTTAAAAAAAGGAAGAGATGAGTGGCAATAATAAAATTTTGGCAAATTAAGTTTAATGAATCCAGAAAATCATCAAATAAGAATATATATGAGAAAGTGAAGCCAGCTAATTTCCAGAACAAATTAAGAGTATAAGCAGACAGAAGATGCATTTTCTAATGGCTTGCTTGGCAACATAACCCCAATTACAAAATTGCAGAAGATGCTGTAAAGCAAATCAGCATCTTAAAAATTTAGCCTAAAATGTTGGCAGTGATGAACATTTGGAATGACCTACAACATTCACCTAAAGGGTAATACAAACACAACAGAATATAATTTATTTTGTTATTACTAATATTAACCATCATCATGCAGGTGAGAAAAAAAAACACAAAATTATTCTATCAATTATAAAGTATTCACAGCTTAAATAAAAACAGGTATGGGAAGCTTTATACTTGATTTTATGCCAGTGGGCATAAAAATGAAATTCAACATTTTTTATCATCTCTGAGTTATTGTGTAGCTTTTCTAAAACCTTCACTTGGTTTTTCTATTCTTCTTATCTATCTAATAAAAAGGTTGAGATATTTTTTAAATTAATTCATCATCATACATGTACAGAGGGCTTCTAGTTCAATATGCCAATTGATAAATGCAATGCTGTAGCAGGTCATTTATGGGATTCAGAATAAAAACCAGCAGTGTGAACAACAGAAAGAGTAGATTTATAGACTATATATTAATTCTTTTTTTCCTTCATCCTCTTTATTGTCACAGTGTAGTACAGAGGGGTTACAGTTTCATAAGGCATTGAGTACATTTCTTAAGCCTCCATATAGGACAATGAGATAAGGCATGTGTAGAAACTGAGAAGATGGGAACAATGTCCAATGTCCAAGAACATTTTCCCTGTTTGCCTCCTTTTCCTTTTTAATGCTTTCATGAAACAACAATAATAATAAAAACATCACAAAACAAACAAGTAAAATCCATTTTGAGAAACCAAGTGTAAAATATCATATGCAATCTAACAATTCTCCAAATAATGTTTTAAGAATGTATTTTTGTAGATGACATTTTTATGGACTTGGTTCTAAAATTATGAGTAAGTGAAATGTATCCATTCACCCTGTGGGTTCATATTTGAGTGAAATCTAACCAATATAGAGTCTTCTTTTTCTACAAGAACTGTTCATAAGGTAGTGAATACATTCTCTATTCATCTCTTGGACTTTTAACCATTTACAACTCAATGTCTATGCATTTAAGTCTTAGTGTTTTATTGTATTATTAAATCTGAAATACTGCCACTTGTTTTTTTCCTCATCATAATAGTAGCTAATTCATTTTTCTCAAGATCCTGGCAAACATAGAATGATGAACTCCCTCCCCTTAGAGTCTGCGATCATGGGGTTACTAGAATGGTGGCGATCATAGCACATTCAGCCATGTGGAGTGAGGATTCCCAAAAGAGGCATATTCATAGCATTTAAGGGCAATTCTGCAGTGTAATTCTGGTGCATGAGCCCTCATATATTCCACTGCTTGAATAATAATAAAAAAAAAAGATTTGCTACATTTAAACTATATGTGGCATGTACTGGGGGAAGTCAAGTTCATTGAAGGATAAGGACAACGATATTTTCATTTATCCCACATATGTTTATTAGTTCATAAAGAAAATGTGTCACAAGGTGGTTCAGTGAGCTACTCCTATGCTAGTGGAAGGACACATTTCTTCGTAGATATTTTATCAAATTTCTATTAGGAAAAGTATTCACATCTGTTATAATTCTGTTGAAAATGAATCAACTATTCTTATGTTTGTTCCTTATTATGTCTTACTGATAATCACTCATTGTTTTCCTTTGAAGATTTAAAGCCAATCATCATTTTTGAAGCCTCAAAGCCCATCCTTTGAATAACATGTCTCAGAAGCTTCTTTTGGGAAGCTTCTTTGTTTTGCAAACTATGTTCTTCACTTTGGTAGACTCCAAAATTCGTTCACTCCATGTAAACTTGAGGTACTTTAATAATACCTTGCTTATCTCTCAAAAGAGTTTTAGACTCAACTGCAAGTTTCTTTCTCATCCTAAGGTGTAATTCACAGAGATCAAGAGATTTACTTTCATTTAGAGCATCTATCTTCCTTTCAAAAATCTCATTTACTTTGAGCCTCAATTTTCTATATCAAATATTTGTCCTGTACTATAAGACATCTTCAGCACTGCTAAAAATACATTTATCATCTTCACAACTTCTTCCCCATATGCAAAGGAATAGCACATCACCTACTCTCCAGCAATTAGCCAGTATATTATTTTATAACATAATGATAAAATACTTAGAATGTGTTTAATTCTTTTCATATGTATATTTTCAGGGAAAATTCATACCTATAATAATTATAAAAATCAAGTTAAAAGCAACTAAAATATAACTGCAAATATTTTTATAAAAGTCACATAAACTAATTATTTACCTTAAAAATAAAATACTAGGTATTAAACATTCACAGGTAAGCAGAAAATAATTGATGAAGAGTTATTAGGGCAATATTCAGGGAAAAAGACAGTAAAAAATAAGACATTTCAATAACTTGCATTTTTAACAATGATTAATTTTAGTAGAAAAGGACAAAGTGAGGAGAAATAGAAAAAAAAAAGAACTATTTCCTGCTACACATGAATTAAATTTGAGCACACACATTCTAGCTTGTCATTCTTGATTCCTCTAAGCACACTTGATTAATATTGAATTGTGACCCCCTTTTCTTGAAAAGAATGTCAAAACGGGAAGACTCTCTGAGTACCTTGTATAATTCCTGGAAGCAGCCCTCCACACACAGGCAGAGACCAATAACAGGAAGTGAGAACAGTGGATATTCTTGTTCTTTGGTTAGAAGGCCTCACTTTTAGCTCAATGAGATGCTCAATGTGGTAGTTGTGTCTGCAGCCTCCTATATAGTTACAGTATTGGAGGTACAGATTCCAGGGGCACTTACATAAAAGCGAAGCTGCAACTTCTGTGTTTTCTTTCTTGCACCTTCTGTTTCACAAAGCACATATGTAATAGTTCATACCACTATTAGAAACAAGACAAAGTGCAGACCCCAGGAATGCCAGTGCAGGGAGTCTCCAAGAGCCTTGAAGACTTTAGAGAACTTGTTCCAAACTTGTTCTACCAACATCGTGTCAGTTCCTATTTTCTTAATTCTTACATTAGTTACTCTATATTGTTAATGGGTACCCAGGATTTGTTATACTCTCTTAAAACTATCCTAATTTATGCACAACATCTGAAAAGCCCACTTCCATGAGAGGTACTGATAAATGAGACAGTATTTAACAATTTGAACTTCATCTTTCCTATTTAAAATAAATCAATTTTTTTTACTAAGTTACACAAAAGCAAAAGTACAAGTTCATCTCCCAGTTGAATTCATGTAAATGTGATTGTGTAAGAATGGCTTAAATTTTGGTGTTGATTCAAAATGTAGTGAAAATGAAGATATAGTCTGGATAATTTCAAATGTTTTCTTGAAGGAAGGAAGTGGGGAGAGATATACAGTTTTTCTTTAAACAGTCTCAGAAGCCATAACATAAAACTGTATTTAGCACTGAGTAAGAAATATATTCTAAATAAAACAGGGCAGCAATTTGTAATTAAAATATATTCAAACCAAGAAATATGCAATAACAGCAAACAAATGTGTATGTGCGCGCGCGCGCACACACACACACACACACACACACACACACACACACACACACACACACACACCAGAGGAAATAATCAAATTTCTGCTATTTGTCCCTTAGGAACAAATTTTATTTTAAAATTAGAGTGGAATCAGCAATTCCATTTGTTTTTAAAATATTGAATACGGATACTCACTTTGAAGAGTAAGTAAATGTTAAAAACTGAAATTAGAACAAAATCCCTTGACACTCATTTATAAATAACTTACTAGGAAAAATATTTTGTGATACTTCTTTTGAGGTTGTTTTATACCTTTGGCATAAAGAGTATTTAATGTTGTTTTCTCTTAGGGATGATTAGATGTTTCATGAGCATGTAGTTGCTAAAAGCCTAATTCATCCCTTTAAGCATCTTTTTGGATTTTGGTTAAGACTGAATTGAAAGGAAGAAATTTTGCCTGTATTTCATATGTGAATCTGATAAGTTGCATAACCTAAGGTAAATATGCAAACAAATATTTCTGCTACTAAGTAAAAGTATGTTTAAAAATATTGTGGTCTTTCATGAATTGCTTATTGTCAAATTAAAATGTTTGAAGCTATGTGTACTAAAGACTTTGCTCTAATAAATTACTTAAGCATTCTGCTGAATATTTTGTGTTTGACATTTTCTGATAAACTTTCAGCAACAATACATTTACATAGGTGCCAAGATGAATATATTTTCTTTAGACTATTACACTTTAAGTAATTAACAACGTATACTTACTCAAGAAATCATTCTTGAGAAAACAATTGTGTAAAGCTGATATTTAACTAAACCTTATATAATGAGACCAATGTGTGTAAGTACTTAGACATTCATGTAAACAAGTCAGTCTATAATATGGTCTAGAAAAGTGATGGGGTTAAGAAAAAAGAAAAAAGTAAAAGAATAACAAAGCATCGTAGCAGATCCCTATACTCTTAACACTCAGGAGGCAGAGGCAGGAAAACCATGAATTTGAAGCTATCTTGACATTTCCCTTTATGTTAAGATGATATAGTAGCAAAAAATTTAATGATTTATTAATGGTGTGCCCTTGGTTAGAGATCTTAGCCAGTTATCTTTCAGGAATAATTTTAAGAATACACGCACAAAATTCAAATGGAGCTGAGAGAAGTCTAGAATGACAAGGATGGTTCTCTAAATCCTTCCGTTTGGGACATGGTGATCTAAGATTTATAATTTTTATGTGCAAAGAATCTTTTAACCAAGGATTGTCTCCAAAGGGCAAGTAATTGGCAAATCTCTTCTAGTGTGTTCTAGAAGTTATCATTAAACCACATGCCTGGCGAGTTGGTTGAAGGAAGCTTACTTTTTCAAGTTGTGGGCAGTGAGATGTAAAGGGAAATGACTGGGAAAGAAACCAGTAACTTTCCCTGGTTCTACAGAAATAAGGTAGAAGTATGGATTAATTTAACAACTAAAAAGTAAAGAGTATGTGAACAAAGTGATAGTACACACATACACATACACACATGCACACACGCACACACACATATGCTGAGAGAGGCGGAAGAGATCAGTGTGATTTTTTTAGCGATCTCCTCATGGACAAATTCACTTTAACAGATATTCATGTACAAAACTATATTTACAAGAGCTAAGAAAACCAGATAAAAGACCCATTGTTCCTGGGCATTGGTGGCCCATCCTTGTAATTCTAGCTTCTCAGGAGGCTGAGATCTGAGGATCATGGTTCAAAGCCAGCCTGGGCAGGAGACTCTTTTATTTATTTATTTTTGTCAAAGTGATGTACAGAGAGGATACAGTTTCTTATGTTAGGCCTTGGGTACATTTCTTGTACTGTTTGTTAACTCCTCCCTCATTCCCCCCTCCCCCCTCCCCTTTTCCCTCTTCCCCCATGAGTTGTTCAGTTGGTTTATACCAAGTAGTTTTGCAAGAATTGCTTTTGTAGTACTTTGTCTTTTTGTCCTTTGTCTCTCGATTTTGGTATTCTCTTTCACTTCCCTAGTTCTAATAGCAGTATATACAGTTCCCAATGTACTCAGATAAGATACAGTGATAGTGCAGGTACAACCACAGGAAGGGGATACAAGAGCATCATCAACAATGGAAGCCACAGTTTCACATGGCATTACAACAATGATATAACAGTCGTTTCCATAACATGGAGTTCATTTCACTTAGCATCATTTTATGCATTTATAAGGGCAAAGCTATTAGGCTCTTGTGATCCTCTGCTGTGACTAGCCTAAACCGATGCTCTGGAAAACGGTATGGAGATTCCTCAGAAGGCTAAATATAGAGCTCCCCTATGACCCAGCAGCCTCACTTTTGGGCATCTACCCAAAAGACCACAAACAAGAACACACTAAAGCCACCAGCACAACAATGTTCATCGCAGCACAATTTGTCATAGCTAAAATATGGAACCAACCCAGATGACCATCAGTCAATGAATGGATTAGGAAAATGTGGCACATATACACAATGGAATTCTATGCCTCTATCAGAAAGAATGACATTGCCTCATTCTGTAAGAAAATGGAAGAACTTGGAAAACATTATATTAAGTGAAGTGAGACAGACCTAAAGAAACATGGACTCTATAGTTTCCCTCATAGGGAATAATTAGCTCAGGAGACTCTTGTCTCCAATTAACCACCAGGACACTGGACATGGAGCTGTGGCTCAAAGTGGTAGAGATGATAGAGCATTAACCTATGGTTAAGGTACAGGGAGCACCTAGATACTGAGTTCAAGCCCCATGACTGACTTGTATGAGTCTGGTGGGCAGAGTGCAGCCCTTAAACGGCCCTCTCCCGACTTTGTACAGCCCTAAGCAAGGTAAGCTTCCATTCACTGAGCATGAAATCATGGAATAGCAGACAGGAATATTCCTTTGAACTAAGTGCTGGGTCCCCCAGAGTACAAGCCAACACCAATCAGGACCCACTGGCCCCTTCTCTCAAGCTATACTCTTGAGTAGGGGCTCTAGACTTGCTCCAGAATCACATCAATCTCTACCCTGGAGCTAAATGAATTTTTACAGGCACAGTGGCCACTTACATTGTGGGCCTGGATCATATTCCCAAAGCTGTGCAGGTTCTTGCACCCAAACGACTCATTGTGACTCCAACCTTAGATAACTGCAAACTCACCTGCTCTGCCCAAGCACCAGGCAGCACAGTGTATCAAAAGGCTCTATGTGATGCATCAATATACAGCAGAATAAATGCAGTACTTGATCTTGGAACTCAGTGCCCATCTGGTGCAATCCAATACTAGGTAGGTGCCAATCGCACCTATCCGAGGACAATGCCCATGGATAAAGCCTCTAGAGCTGCTGCCCTGCCCAGGGAAGGCAGACAGCTCCTGGTGGATGGTCTGCAAGACCAGCAGTGCTTTCGTTGATTGCACTGATCTCAGGGCGCACATATACCGCAGCAGCTGTCAGATCATAAAAGCTAGGGAGTTTGATTCTGTCTCTGGGCTAACCTGGTGTAAGTAGTAGGCTCTGAGATTGACCCACTGAGGTAGTATTACATGCCAGGGAACTGGTCAACATATTCTTTCTGAAACATCAAATATTCCTCTTTATACAGCAAAGAATAGAGAGAGCAATTGTCCATGTGGGAAAAGAACAAGAAAATTGACAAAACACTTGATATCTGAGAAATACCCCGGAGAGTAGAGATTATTGTGAAGAATTAACTATGCATCAATAAATGTGTTCACAGAGAAGAAAGAGATAAATTCTTTGACACATACAACTTAACATACTTTGATCCTGAGCAAAGAAAAGAAAATGTGGTACCTATACACAATGGAATTTTAAACAGCCACTAGAAAGAATATTATGTCATTGGTATGGAAATGAATTCATCTATAACAAACCATGTTAAGTGAGGTAAACCAAGCTCAAATAGACACATGGCACATATTGGCTCTCATATGTAGAAGCTACATCTAAAATACACCAGGTCATGATATATTATACATAACTATAGGCATTCATACACAGTGAAACAAAAGGAGAATAGCCCTAGGAGAGGAACACAAAGGTGCAATGCCGATGTGCAGCATATGACAAAATAATATTTATCAAAATGAACTCTAGGAAATGGCAACAAGAGTGTTGTTCTTTGTTGTTGTTTTCTTCTCATTCATTTATCTGTCTTTGGGAGGGTAAGGAGGGCACAGAAATGGTTGCCCAAAGGGTGAACGAATGCAGCAGTGGTACTCACTAGAAACTATGTTGAAAATGAACTATACAACTAGTGGGTGGACATGAGAAGGAAAATCTGGGAGAGAAGGGAGACATTGTCCAAAAGGAAATGTATTCTTTACCTGTCTATGTAACATTGACCCCTCTGTACATCACCTTTATAACAACAAAAAAGTGAATAAATACAAGAAATGTAAATGGTCAGCAGATGCAAAATTAACAGACGTGAGAAATTATGTTCCAGGGGAAAATAGAATGTGAAATTATAATAAAAATTTGGATAGTGGCACATGATATCATTATATACTACCATTTATCTAATATTTAATAGTATAAATGATTTTAAAATATGTTACATGTTCATGCACATACTTCAGTATGTGGAGTACTATTTTTCTATATGTCTTGTGGTTACAACTGTCTACAACATAAAGAAACAAGAAAATAAAACAATGTCATATCCACATACTGTATTATGAGTAAGGTATTGTAACCACTAAATACGTACTGTAACTAACAGAGAAATATAAAGCTTTTGTTCAGTATTTAAGAACTAAAAATTATATAACTTTGTGGGTATGACAATTTTATTACATTATTTTCTGTGTGAGTGTACCTATCCAGGAACTTGAACTCAAGGCCTAGGAGTTGTCCATGAGCATTTGTTTTCAAGGCTACTGCTCTATGTCTTGAGCCACAGCCCCACTTTCAGCTTAGATAAAGTATTACGTAGTTATACAAAGAGGTTTCAAATCTATAACTCAATCATAAATACTCTTGACCTGGCTTTTTGATGGTGAACTAGAAATAAGATTCTCACAGACTTTCCTTCTGGAGCTGGCTTTGCACTAGGATCCTCAGAACTCAGTCTCCTGAGAATCTAAGATTACAGGTATAAGCAAAACATCTTCAATTTAAAAAAATTTTAGTTCAATCTGGAATGACAAACATCCAAAATATAGTTTCAATAGTTCTATCAAAGTTCTACTAAGTATTTTAGAATTTATACAAGTTATTATTTGCCTGAAGATTATTCTATCTCTCTACTTTTCCACTTTTCAATAATGCTAATTTTAGGTGTGTCATTATTCCGACGAATATATGTTTCTAGATTTTCCCCCTCTTGCATAGTATATATTACTAAGGTGAAAATACCCTTTACATGTTAAAACAACTTAATAACTTGGAACACGTAAACCATGAACATTTGATAGGGTTATTTATGTAATTCGTATATAAATATTATCTGTGGCTCCTGTCACTTGACAAGTATAGAGCTTCAAATAGAAGGCAATAAAATATTACTAAGCTGAATGTAATATTTAAATTCTGGCATTCATTGAAAAAGATTGAACCGTTTCACTTTCTTTTCTAACTTTAAATTTAACCAATTTACTTTCCAAAAAATAAAAAGTACAAGTGCAAAGGGATAAAAATTTGAATTCCATGGCCAATTTATATATATATATATATACATATATATGTAAATAATACATATGCACATATATTCGACATATATGCTTGATTACTTATAGATGTCAGATGTTGCTAATGTATGCCACTAGATTGTAAATAGTTATTTAATGTTGCTGATTAGGGCTTCATTAGCCATCAAGATACATCAGTTACCATTTTTATTGGTATTAAAAACCTTCTACTTGACATCTTGTCACACATGGTGATGACGAGAAAAGGCAATTGCATGGTAATCAACTAATGAGTGAGGAATTGCAAATAAAATTTAAGGGGGCGTATAAACACTTATGCTTATTTAAATAGAAGTCAAGTGCATGGAGACCCACAAAGACAAATATATAAGCTTCCAAGTGTTTAAGAAAACTATGTGTAAAGCAAATATATTTGTTTTATTGAGAATAATATAACAAAATTTATCTTACTTCCAATTTTCCAAAGGTTATTTTGAATATAATAAGCATTTTATATTTCATGATGACACTGTGAAGGCCATATTATTTCTCTTTTTTATGGCTGAAACATATACTTTTCTTTATAGATAGCACATGAGGAGCAGAGCCATTATTCCACCCTTGAGAATCTTGTTCAATAGGCTGTGCCCTTAGCCACCACATCACACTGCTTTTCTGCATGATCCATCAGGTGCACTTTGAAGAAAAGGAAGAAGACAGAAGGCAATTTTGGGAAGAATGTAGTGTGCCATTTGTCAAATGGCCTCACAACACACATCTTTTAAAAGTATAAGCAAGAAACCTGTAATGAGCAAGACAGAGTTGTAATTCTTAATACTAAGCATTAGGAAATAAATTAAAACAGGAATTTCTAAAGGTTGAATTATAGATTTTATGTATAGGAGCTGACAGTAAGGCCAAATGGAGAACAGAAAGATTTTTGTAAATCTAGGTAAAGATTTATTGATATGTGAATCCACAGCAAAAATAAATAGTTGTTCACAAATTATCTAATGGAAAAGATCATCAGAGATTTCCATTAGAATGGAAAATGACCAGAAATATTGACAATCTTTGATATGTATAGAAAATAATTCAAAGGTGCTCTCGATGGTTTTCTTCAGTGTGTTATGTTTTGTTAAAACAACTCAAAACTAAAAGTAAATAAAAAGAAAAAAGGAGAGAGGAAGAGAGAGAAGAGGGAGAAAGAAAGTAAGCCTATGATAACAATGCATCAGCTGTCATCTGTCAATCCCAGTGCTCTTTTCATGCTATATAGCTATTGATCTCATCTCTCAAACTCATATCTATCCAGTTTAACAGGATTTTGCTTAAATGACTCTTCTCCCTCCACCACCAGCACATAACATTTTTGGATATCTCTAAACACATTGATCAGGTACACTGGTTACCATTTCTTACATTATTCTGTCATCTATGTATTAGGTATTTGATATTCCAAATGATGTTCCAACTTCAAAGATAAGTGAAGCTCTCAAATATATTCACACCTGTTGGGGTCCAGCTTTATGGACTTGACGGGGGACTTGACGCCCTTCCCCTCAGCCCTAGGAGAATGCGGAAGCAGGCTACGGTTCTCTGGGTCCGGAACCAGAAGAACCGGCTTTGCACCCATCCCCCAACTCTCTCGCCAGCCTAGGCGCCTCCCAGTCTCGCCCTGGCTCGGCGCTTTCGAGCAACGTTAGCTCAAGAGGGGATCATGTGATAGCTCTCAGCCTATGGGCGTCCTGGCCGATTGCCTTCTCTCGCTCTCATTTTCCTTTACCCCCACCTTAATAAATCAGATAGCTCTTGAAGCTTCTTCGATACTCACGTATGCCTGGCTTTCTTTACCGGTAAGGAGGTGGGTAAGGGTTCTCCTTAGGCCGTGCCCACGTGCGGTCAGTCCTGACTCCCCTGCCCCATCCTGGCTACCTGCCGGCCAGGTGACCAGGAGAGAGGATGAGAAAGGGGGTGGTGAGAAATGTAGCTGAGCCTTGATCCTCACGCCGGGAGAGGCAACTCAAGCCCGACACACACCCATGGGAAAGACAGGGAAATAACTGAGGAAAGTCAATTAGATTACAGTGTACAAGTGGTTTTGTAGACCCAATGAATGTGAAAGCATGTATGTCAAAAGCTTTTCAAATCCATCAAGTCTAGAAACAATGCTCTGATATAAGCAGGGTTTGAACTGAGAAAGAATGAGCCAAGGAATATACAGAATTGAGAAATTGCAGCATTAACTTAGTAGATTGCATATCAGCATTGCCTAGAAGATTGTTTGCAAGTGAAAATTTCATTTAAGAAGAGAAAATGAGAGAGATTTATATGCTAAGTTATTTGAACTTTAAATGGAGAGCTTTGGGGAAGCACTCAGGGATGTTGAGGAAGAGAGTGTCTTGATCAAAATCTGCTGTGTAGAAAGGTCACACTTGAATTAATGTGGAAAATAGATCTTACAGGATGCAGTGAGGTAGGAAAAGTAGTTAGGAAGCTCTTGGTATGTAATTCATCTGAGAAGAGATTCACAATTAAGATGAGAGGAGTGGTTAACAAAAAAATAATTTGTGAGACAGTGACAGAACCTTTGATTTAAGAACAGAATCGCACATATAATTAAGAGATTTTTCAATTAAGATTTTAATTTTTGAGTCAATGGCAAATTGGTTGGTACAACAGACAAAATATTAGAAAAAAATTCAGGGTAAATGGCAAAATCTAATTTGTAGCATAATAAGTTTGAGATAGTAATAGGAATTCAAATTGGTTATGATCAGGAATTTTATACTCTTTATTGTGCAGTCAGAGCCAAGGCAGTGTAGCACCTGGATAAAAATGCTACCAACCCTGCCTTTGGCTCACACATGTAATCCTAACTCTTCTGCAGGCTGCCAACTGAGGCTCTGAGTTCAAAGACAGTGTGGGCAGGAAAGTCTGTGAGACACATCTCCAAATAATCAACAAAAAGCCAAAAGTGAACCTGTGGCTCAATGGTAGAGGACTAGCCTTGAGCAAAACAACCCAGGGAAGGTTTCAAGGCCCTGATGATTCAAATCCTAGGATCAGCACACTGTGCACGCGCGCACACACACACACACACACACACACACACTATACTAATAATAACCAAAATCCAAAATGTTCCAAGTTGAGGTAAGGCAGATATTGTGATCAAATATGATGTGCGTGGCCGAAAGTTACAGATTGTTTGGGAGTTTTAAAAACCTCAATTTAATTTCAATCTGTTTATTTTTCAACTGGGCAAACTTGCATAACTCTGAGTTTTCCTCTTTAGTGAAATTGTTGAAAATTACTTGCTCCTGGATAAGTTCTAGCCTCTAATTAGATAACTAATATAGAGCACCCAGACCGTGTTTGAAACAACAGATGCTGCATAAAAAGCACTTTTTTTTTCTTTTTGTCCCTCTGGGTTAAGACCTTTCTATATACATTCAGTAAGAATTAAATCTGAATTCTGATCTGTTTTCCATGGATTCTGATGACCTGATCTTGTGTTCCTGGAGATAAATAAAAGAAATAGTAGCACAGACTTTGAATTAAAAGAACAAATAACAAAAACACATAGTGCATGACATTATTAATTACAGCCTCACAACATGAGTAAAGAGTTGGGCACTGGAGGCTCATGCCTGTAATCCTAGCTATTCAGGAGACTGAAATCTGACAATTGCCATTTAAAGTCTGTCAGGGCAGGAAAGTTGGTAAGACTCTTATCTCCAAATAACGACCAGAAAACCAGAAGTGGAGCTATGGCTCAAAGTAGCAGAGCAGGGCTGTGAGATAATAAACTCATGGACAATGCCCTGCCAAATAACAACAACAAAAGTGTGTGCAAATAACAACCAAATATCAACCCAAAAGAAGGAAACTTTTTCGATATGCAATTCTGATCACACCCAGTATTTATAGTTTGGAATCTAGATGTGGACTAGTAGATAAAATTTCTCCCTCCCTGATTTCTCTCCTTCTTTCATTGATCTCTTTTGGCCCTTTGTAAATTGTTGGTAGAGCTATTAGTAACTACCATGTCTTCTTACCTCCCTTTGATCTCTACCTTGTCTACACTCAGGTTGTTCCTTTCATTCCTGCACTGCAGTCAGCTCTTTTCTTCAAGTGCATTTGGAATTAATCTCCTGTGAGACAAAAGCATGGTTAATTTCTTCACCTCTACTTTTTAAGTTTATTTATATTAAAAGATCCTCTTCAATGGGGTTTAGTGAAAATCAACACCAAAGTAAAACCGACAGAAATATCATTGTGCAAACAAGCAAAAAAAAATTAAGCAAATGAAAACCATCTTGTGAAAATCGCAGGAACTCTTACTTTAGAATATTTCAGTTGTTTTTGCTACATCAACTTAAACAAATATTACCTTAGAGTTAGTTTAAAATAATTCTATACACAAACTGTAATTTCCTTTGAAGATCTTCTTTAAAAAAAACTTAGAAATAATAGATCTAAACACATATATTAATCCATTTAAGTTCAGGTTGCTTTTTATGGTTGGCTGACATCAGAGAGATGCCATTTTATCTTAATCCTGGTGGCTGGGTGTGGTATTATTAAGTTCAAATCTTTTCTTCTATTTGTAAAAAAAAAAATTCTATCAGTATTTGTTTGTTAGGAAGATCAAAGATCATATTGAACACAGCTACTTTCAAATGTCTTTCTAAGTCATTTTACTTACTCTTCTATATTCTGCAAAAGCCCTGGAGCTCAGTATGCTATAACACAGAAGAACTTTCTCTAGAGATTATCCAAAAAGCTCTGTTTAGTCACCTAAACATTGTGGCTTCATGACCCAGCTTCTCCGATTTTTTTTTTTTTTTTTTTACCATGCAGAGGCACTGGAAAATGTTTTATCTGCCTTTCCTTATATATCTTCTTGGTTTGGAGATGAGCTGAAAATGGTCTTGGCATTTGGGCAGAAATATGGAAAAAGCATCACTCTTATATAGCACTTTCAGGTTCCTCCTGGGGTTTCTAGAGATGAATGGGTTTCTGCTCAGCTATTCTTTTTTTTTTTTATTGTCAAAGTGATATACAGTGGAGTGACTGTTTCATATGTTAGGCCTTGGGTACATTTCTTGTACTGTTTGTTACCTCCTCCCTCATTTCCCCTCCCCCTCCCCTTTTTCCTCTCCCTCATGAGTTGTTCAGTTGGTTTACACCAAATGGTTTTACAAGTATTGCTTTTGGAGTTGTTTGTCTTTTTATCCTTTGTCTCTTGATTTTGATATTCCCTTTCACTTCCTTAGTTCTAATACCAGTATATACAGTATCCAGTGTATTCAGATGAGATACAGTGATATCTGCTCAGCTATTTTTAACACAGTATTAAATGTAGAAAATAATGCAAAAATAATTTTAAACACAGGCCAGTCTGGAGCAATTGTAAATGAAATACAGTATACAAACTAATCTGACATTTCAACATTACAAGATGTATTTTAAGTATTTGTTCACTAAGATGGTGTGATTATTTTTTACAGATGGCTTAACAAAAATCATTAAGTATGATGTCTAACCTAAGATAGGATATAATTGATGTGATTTACCTGTGTTAAGATAGAAGCAAAACTATACATGGTGTCATACCAAAGCTGAAATAAACTTAACTTGCAATCACTTCAGGATGTCGCTTCCTCCTGTACAAGTGCCAGAAGCCCAACATAGAATGGATACCATTGGACTTGGGTAATGCCATTGTTTCCCATCTGCTTTCTCTACTTGGCATATTTTTTAAAATTTTCCTATGGTTCATTTATGTTGATTGTTCCAATGATTTTAATCGTGTATTTTAACAGTTTGTATTTAATTGAAATCAAACTCAACTTCATCCATAATGAAACTATTAAACACGGTCAAATTTAGATGATGTAAAATTTGACTTTAAACAAAGAGAGTTTATTGCCAGTCACAGCAATCTGGTACCCAATGATCTCTACACATTGCACATTTAATTAGAGTGAAAACTCATTAAAGTATCTAGGAATATTAAGATGATGTTATGGTTCTCTATTGCTGTTTTCAGCCTTTTGAAGAACAGTTGGCGGTGAGTTCCAGCATCTGCTTCAACTCTGTCTCTTTCCCCAACACCCAGAAATATTTGGAAATACACTTGTGTGGCACACATAATGTAAAAAGCCCTGGGTAAGAAAAGCCATAAAGTACTAAGCCTTGTTCACAACAGCATGTTACAGAACTGAAATAGACAAAGCAATAAAGGTTTCTGCTAAGCTACTACAACAGAAACATCACAAATAAATGGTACTAATGCTAATTGTTTTTGAGTTTTCCTCTCTCTTCATGCTTCATGTTCTAACTCTTCACAATTTCATATGGAAAATTCCTAGTACATAGCATGGAAAATGTATCAAAAAACAGAATTCCAAATGTTGATCTGAAAAATAAATACACTATTTTCCTCACAAATGTTTAAAAACATATATTTTGTTTTAGTGTTTTTTTTCTGCTGTCATTCCAATTTGGATTTGAAGAGTTTGGGAGATAAAAGAGAAAGCTGAAAGAGAATGAAACATGTCCTCCAGATATAATTTGTGTTTCAGAACAGATACCAGAAAAAGATGTTTAATAATGTCACTACCCATTTGAATATATTTCAGTGAATAACACTTTCAGCATAACAATCACTGACAGATGACAAAGATGAGATAAGGTGACATGTAATACACTTGGCCTAGTGATGTTAAGCTCCAATGTGTTTTGGCTCTGAAGTAAATTTGCATATTCATTTTCTAATGAAATGCTAAAACACACATGTGCATAAATGAATGGAAATAGCTTTTCATTAATGTAAGAGATCACTGAACCAGACATAAGAAATGCCTACTAAAATACTTACAAAACCATTTGGCATAAACAACTGTACAACACATGGGGGGAGAGAGAAAGGGGGAGGGATGAGGTGGGGGAACATGAGGGAGGAGGTAACAAGTTGGATAAGAAATGTACTCACTGCCTTACACATGAAACTGTAACCCCTCTGTACTTCACTTTGACAATAAAAAAAAATTTCTGAAGGCTATAAAAAAATGAAAAAAGAGAAAATAAATGCCTGCTTACGCTTCTTAATTCAATTATTATTATTATTATTATTATTATTATTATTATTATTATTATTGTGTTTGTTTTCTTTTTTGCCAGTCCTGGGGCCTGAAATAAGAAACTGTCCCTGACTTAATTTGCTCAAGGCTAGCACTTTACCAACTTGAGCCACAGCACCACTTCTGGCTTTTTCTATATATGAGGAATCAAACCTAGGGCTTCATGTATAGGAGGAAAGCACTCTACCACTAGGCCACATTCCCAGTCCTCAGTTACTTTTTTGATGGTAATGGAATTTGAACTCAAGACCTTCTTATTTCTACTACTTAATCATTACAACTTATATCCACTACTTTAATGTTTAAAATTCTCCAGGAAATTTTACACTGAAGCAATTTTAGAAAAATATTTGCCACTGATTTGGTTAATAAATATTGACTTTCAAATCTGCATACTAAGAGCTCTTATCTAAATGACTGTTATCTAGAATGAGCATATAATCTACAATGAGCATATAACCAGAGTATCCGGACTTTATTATAACTTTTTGACCTTTGCATAATTTAAAGGCACACTCTAAAGGATACCTTTTGGGTTCTCCTGTTATAAATTAAGAAAAAAAGTAAATGGAGAAACAGGAATGTTAACTTTATAGAGTTAGAGAAATCATTCAGGACGCAAGGTGATGTTTATTTTCCAAAGTAAGAAAGCACCCTAATGCAAAGAGTCTACTTAATTATTCTTGATTTAAAAGTAATGAGGCAGCAGATACATGGTGACTATCATATTTACTCTACAATATATAGAGGGCACATTGCTCTCAGAATTAGAGTATTTATTCATTGGGTGCTTTGAGACGATCCCATGACCAGTGCTTACCAGGAAAGGGTAAATTCCCCTGAGAACACTTATCAAAGGAATGTTGGATTTTGAAGAGATTGCTTTTGGAACTTTCCTCATTTTTAAGGTCAAGGAACCTTTACACCCAATGGTGAACATATAGTGACCCCAGGGGATTTACCAATATTCATTGGAAAAATCTCAGATGCCAGCCCCAAATTTGGGACATTTGGGGATCTGTCTCTTTGAAAAGACTGGTGATCAAACTTAGTCAATACTTAGTAAATTAGAACAGAAAGGAAGGGAATGATATGTGTATTTCTATAGACCTCATCCTATAACCACATAGAAAGAGTAATATTGTACTTCCTAGGCAGGTGCTCTACTACATGAGCCATAACCCCCCCCCCCGCCCCCGCAAACAAATGAATGTGAAAAGTGGGCAGGAATATGATATTGCCAACTTAAGCAATAAAGAAGATAACATAACTAATAAACAAATAAAATGAACATCTTTGAAGACATTTTGCACATGTTTTGTTCTTATACAAAAAGTAGGGAAAATTATTAAGACATTTAGCTTAGAAGAGCCTGTGGCCACTGGTCCTTATCACAGTAGTGTGTAACAGATCATTAAAAAAAGATTAAACACACGATGCAAAAGGTAAGAAACTTTTGACAAGTATAAGGGCAATGAAGCATGATTTAGATATAAGCAAAAGCAACCCATTTTCTTTCACTTACACTTGAATAGCAGAAACATTTGAAGACACACGTTTTGCCCTTCTTTGTCAGCATTGAATGTATTTGGTAGTTTGTCTTTTTGTGGAAGGCATTCTAATCTACACAGAACACAGAAACTTAATATGTATTTTGTATCTTATAAAAATTAGCTCAAGGGCTGGGAATATGGCCTAGTTGTAGAGTGCTCGCCTAATATACGTGAAGTACTGGGTTCCATTCCTCAGCACCATGTGTATAGAAAGTAGGAAGTGGTGGTGTGGCTTAAATGGCAGAATGCTGGCCTTGAGCAAAAAATCAAAAACAAAAAAAAAAAATTAGCTCAAGTTTAAACAAAGATTTTGTTGTAAGACTTAAATCTGTGCATTTAGCAGAGGAGAAGGCAATTCTTCTTGACACTAGACAAAGATTTGGGGAGGGGAGGATGATGTCTGAGGTCATGCTTCAGGTCATGTCCAGACACTTAATCCAAAAGTTAGGAGAGATTACAACAGATACAACTACTTACGTGACATTGA
The DNA here is from genome assembly GCF_023159225.1 of Perognathus longimembris pacificus. Lineage (NCBI taxonomy): Eukaryota > Metazoa > Chordata > Mammalia > Rodentia > Heteromyidae > Perognathus > Perognathus longimembris. The sequence continues at coordinate 9,108,612 of NC_063184.1, forward strand.
ACTTTAAAAATGAATTGCCAGCTCTGGGTACTGGATCTTGGGTGTAATGGGTTTCCAGGGTTTGAGGTGGTTGCTTGCCCTCCAGGGTTTATTCTCTGATAGTTTCAAGAAAAGTCATGGACTTTTCAGGCTCTACTACTTTCACTTGTTCTGAAAACAGGAATAATGACGTCCACATTTTCTACATAATGTAGTGACAACTGTAATTTCCTACCCTGGACATTTTCATGTCAGTCTACTATAGCAAGTGAGAAATACTAGGAGCCACAAAATCATAGGACTTATAATCTTGTTGTTCTAACGACTTGGGCACATATAGCAAATTGGTATTCTTTTAATTTTTCATTGTTATTATAAAGGTGTTGTACAGAGGGGTTAGAGTTATGTAAGTCAGGTAATGAGTACATTTCTTTTTTTTTTCTTTTGTCTGTTGTGGAGCTTGAACTCAGGGCTTGGGTGCTGTCCCTGAGCGCTTTTGCATGAGCTAGAGTTCTAACACTTGAGTCACAGCTCCACTTCTGGTTTTCTGATGGTTAATTGGAGATAACATTTTCACAGACTATCCTGCCTGGGCTGGCTTTGAACCACAAATCTTAGATCTCAGCCTCCTGAGTAGCTAGGATTATAGGTGTGAGCTACAAATGCCCCCAGCTTTGAGTACATTTCTTTTTGAACAGTGTCACCCCTTTACTTGCTATCTTCCAGTTTTTCAAGAATCATAAATTGTAAGAATACAATCTGTTCTGAGTGAAAAACAAAAGAATGGAGCTCATTAAAAAATGTTTACTGAATTGTTAGTACTCGAAGAGATTTTATGAGAAATTCTCAGGCCCTACCACCTGATTTTTGTAAAACATAATTTTGTGCAACATCCAAACTTGTTAGGTGGTTCTCTTATTTCACATGGACTTGGAGTAGGATAAGCAGTGGAGGGTTGCAGGAGCTTCACAACACCCCTGCACCATGTTAATTGCAGAACGATGCACAGGGCAAGATTGAAAGTTAGGCACATTACTGCTTATTACAGAAGATAATTAAAAGTTAGAAAGGTAACAATGTAATACCTATGCTATGAAAAATTCCCAATCACCAGACAGAGTTTAAGAAATTCTTATCCCATGGGGTGCCATAATAACGTATTTCCTCTCTAATGTTCCTCAAGAATCAGGCATTTTAAGACAATCACACTTGAGAATTTAACAGAGAACTTACTAGAAAACCATCTTCCTCTACAAGCATCCATGATAACTAAAACTTGGGACTATTCTAGGACTTACATCTATATCATAAATCTTGGTGAACAATCCTGACATGCTAGTATGGCTTTTTCAGAAGGTCCTTCGAGACTTCCATTCTAAACTCCTGGAACTGTTTTCTGAATTCGATCCTGAGGCTTTTGATTATTTCTTCTATCTTAGTCTCAGTTGTTTCTTATTCTCCATCTCCTCCTCGGTCGTACTACTTTTTGGAGCTGATGAGTTAGTATGGCTTTTTCAAATTACATCTTCATGCCAGCAACAGATGCTCATATAATCTGTAAATATTTAGTAGAATACAGGAAGGGAGAAAAAGAAAAGCCAATGAAAGAGAACGGTTATAGGAAGGTTTAGGCTCTGAGGATGGTCAGGAAGATTTGCTATCAGAATCAAAAGCTATGGAAAGCAAAATCTCAAATACATTGTGGAGAAACTTGATGATATATCGAAGAATATTACTGCACTTTGACAGACCACACATGTGGCTGTTGTGGTTGATAAGCTTGCTAATTAAACATGTTGGCAAAGAAAGGAGTCAGTTTGGCTGGGACCAAGCAAGAATTTAGTCTGAAACATGTTGGCAAGGAAGACAGGTGATGTTTTGGAAAGTGATTTGGAAAACCTTGCCACTATGGTTGAGTTCTGAGTGTAAGTGTAGCAGGTTATTGCTTGTGCTGTGTAAAAACAGACATTGTTATTGGCCTGAAGACCAAAGGAACAGAATTGAAGACCCAGAAATGAACCCACAGAACTATGCCTACTTAATCTGTGATAAAGGAGCTAAAACAATAGTATGGAAGAAAGATAGCCTGTTTAACAAATGGTGCTGGCAAAACTGGCTCAACACATGCAACAAACTAAAACTAGATCCCTATATATCACCCTGCACCAAAATCAATTCCAAATGGATTCAAGACCTCGAAATCAAAACAGACACCCTGAAAACACTAAATAAAGGAGTAGGAGAAACACTTGGGCTCTTGGCACAGGATGGAACTTCCTTAACAAAGACCCAGAAAGGCTACAATTCAAAGAAAGGTTGGACAAATGGGACTGCATCAAACTGAAGAGCTTCTGCACGGGAAAGGACATAGCTCACAAGATAAACAGAAAGCCCACAGACTGGGAGAAGATCTTTACCAGCCATTCAACGGACAAAGGCCTCATCTGTAAAATATATACACAACTAAAAAAATTACCCTCTTCCAAAATAAAATTGCAAAGAACCAATAGCCCCCTCATCAAGTGGGCTAAAGACTTACAAAGAGACTTCTCTGATGAGGAAATGAGAATGGGCAGGAGACATATGAAAAAATGCTCTACATCACTGGCCATAAAAGAAATGCAAATCAAAACAACATTGAGATTCCATTTCATCCCAGTAAGAATGTCATATATCAAGGAAGCTAACAATGACAATTGTTGGAGGGGATGTGGCCAAAAGGGAACCCTACTTCATGTTGGTGGGAATGTAAAGTGGTTCAGCCACTCTGGCAAGCAGTATGGAGATTCCTCAGAAGGCTAAATATAGAACTCCCCTATGACCCAGCAGCCCCACTTTTGGGTATCTATCCAAAAGTCCACAAACAAAATCACAGTAATGCCACCAGCACAACAATGTTCATCGCAGCACAATTTGTCATAGCGAGAATATGGAACCAACCCAGATGCCCCTCAGTAGATGAATGGATCAGGAAAATGTGGTACATATACACAATGGAATTTTATGCCTCTCTCAGAAAGAATGACATTGCCCCATTTGTAAGGAAATGGAAGGACTTGGAAAAAATTATACTAAGTGAAGTGAGCCAGACCCAAAGAAACATGGACTCTATGGTCTCCCTTATTGGGAATAATTAGTACAGGTTTAGGCACATCATAGCAGACCATCACAAGGCCCAATAGCTATACCCTTATGATCACATATTATGATGCTAAATGAAATGAACTCCATGTTATGGAGACAATTGTTATGTCATAGTTGTAACTACTTTCAATATCCCATGTGTTTCTGTAGCTTCTACTATTGATGATCTTCTTGTATCACCTCCTGTGGTTGTACCTACACTAGCTCTGTAGTCTTATCTGAGTATATTGGAAACTGTGTATACTGGTATTGGTACTAGGAAATTGAAAGGGAATACCAAAATTGAGAGACACAGGGTAAAAAAGGACAAACAACTACAATAGCAATACTTGCAAAACTGTTTGGTGTAAGTGAACTGAACATCTCAGGGAGGGAAAGGGTAAGGGGGAGGGGGGAGGAGGGTATGAGGGACAATGTAACAAATAGTTCAAGAAATGTATCCAATGCCTGACGTATGAAACTGTAACCTCTCTGTATATCAGTTTGATAATAAAATTTTGAAAAAAAAATTTTACTGCCTCGAAGAGAGTTTACTTATTTAGGGCCAAACTATTTACTACCTAGCTACTATTTGCTCCAGACTTTGACCAGGGCTCTATGCACCTAAAGGAGACTTCTCTGTTTACTATGGGAAGAAACTATCCAGATTATTGAGAAGGGAATTTGCTATTTGCTAAGAAGAAGCTATCTTATCTATAATGAGTAACTATCACTAAAAGGCAGCTGTGCAAACCAGTCTACTCAGGGAGATGATGCATGGAGGAAGGGGAGATTCTCTTGACTAAAGGTGGCATCCTTTGGCCCACAGACACAAAGAAACTTCTAACTGGGAAGATGTCTCCAGGAGCCTGTCAGTAAGCTGACTGGCATTGAAGTGACTGTGCTGAGGCTAAGTCTTCCTTTTGGTCAGAGAAATTAATTCTCCCACAGACATCCTCACTAGAAATAAATTTACAGAGTGACAGCATGGGCAGGATTGTTGCAGTGAGTTTTTAAAAGTTTGGCTGAATTCCAGAGATTAATGTAGAAATTAATTGCTTACAGTTTCTGATACACATCTTCTCATCAGTACTGATTTTTTTTTTTTTGAGCAGGCATTGTAATAAGGCAGGCACTGCTTGCCAAGGTAAGGTGCCTGACAGGTTTGCAATTAGAGAGTATGAAGCATGACTTTTTTCTCTTAGTAGTCAATATACACTGTAAATTTACACATGGAATCAAATTAACCACAATGTTTTGGAAGAATTGTTTAATATTCCATTGTTTAACCTTGATACCATTATTTTCTCTTGCATAATAGACAGACTGGAAAATAATTGCACATGTATTTCTGAGCTTAGCAGTTTCTGTATGCTGTGTACGAAGTTGTACCTATAATTTAATCTGCCTGGAAATGATGGAAAATAGAACTTTTATGAAAATAAGGTGTATGGTGACAAACAATCTTTGTAGAATTGAGTAATTTATAGCACCTAAGGCATTGCATATGGTGAACTTTAACTCAAAATGATAACAGAAAAATCAGCATGCCCTCCAGAAATGTTAAAAAAAACTGCTCTATGCTACAAACTAACAAAGATAAATTGTTTTTTATTATAAATTTGATTAAATATTATTTGTGAAATGTTAACTTTACAATATCATTATTTTATATAAACTTGCATTTTATTTATTACTAATTCTGATCAGATAACCAGATAACATTAATGATACACAAATATTATTGTCCTTAATTATCCTTAATGTGTATCCTCTTGTGTACACATACACAAATAAGTCCAATATTTTTTTGTTTTAACATTCATGCTTGTGAGTTGTAGCCCACACAAACACAATCAGGTTTATAGAATAAAAAAGAGCGATCAAGATAAAACAACTCTCATACAAAAGGCAGCTGCCAATGATAGATGTCAAACAATAAAGAAAGCTCACAGATATGGGAAAGAAGGAAATACAAACTCCAATATGTACATTATTGCATACATATCTTCATTAAGCTAATCTCTTAAAAAGCTTCCCTATCAGGCTGGGAATATGGCATAGTGGTAAAGTGCTCGCCTCATATACATGAAGCCCTGGATTTGATTCCTCAGCACCACATATATAGAAAAAGCTAGTAGTGGTGCTGTGGCTCAAGTGGCAGAGCGCTAGCTGTGAGCAAAAAGAAGCCAGGGATAGTGTTCAGGCCCTGAGTTCAAGCCCGAGGACTGGCAAAAAAGGAAAAAAAAAAAGCTTCCCTATCATTAGTAGTTTCCTGAACTGGCTCTGGCATATCAAATGGACTAAAACATAAGAGAAAATGTGGAATAAAGAAGTGAGAGAAAAATAATTTTGTATGAAACTTAAAATTGCTTATCGTAGCTGGGTGCGGGGCTAAGGTCAGGCTCACACCTGTAGTTGCAGCTACTCAAGAGGCTCAGATCTGAGGAGCATGCCTTTAAGCCAGTCCCAGCAAGAAAGTCTATGAGAATCTTATTTCCAATGAACAACTAAAAATCTGGACACAAAGCTGTGACTCAGTTGGTACAGGACTAGTCTTGAGCAAAAATACCTCAGGGACAGTGTGCAGGCTCATGCGTCAAGATCAACACACACACACACACACACACACACACACACACACACACACACACCACATACACTACTGATTTTATCTCACAGAATCTACTTATTCAAGAATATGTCAGATATTGATTATAAATGGGCACTGTTTATGTCCCTTTAATGATGAACATTCATTTTCATGATGTATAAAATTTTTCATGATAAGGTACAATAAATATTTTTTTTTAAATTTCCTATTGCCAATCTCCCTATTTTCTCCAATGCATGTGGGAAAAGAGAATTTATGTAAAGCATTTCCTAGGTCAATTCTGGCTGCTATTGAGTCATTGGACCTTTGTGTCACATTTCTGCAGTAATCCTAGAATTTGGCCTCAAAGAAAAAAATTACAAAACTGCAGTTTAGTTGGGCTATGTACCATTTTGCTGCTAATAGAACCTACTAGCAATTCCTTCAAAGAGAAATTGTAACTAATGGATGGGGTGACATTGATTCATTGTAATCACAAACTGACATGTTGAATTGAAACCCCTTTCAACTACTAATTAAAGATAATTTTTTAAATTATGGGAGTAATGAGAGGGGTATGAGGGACAAGGTAACAACCTGTACAAGAAATTTATCCAGTGCCTAACATATGAAACTGTAACCTTTCTGTACATCAGTTTGATAATAAAAATTTGAAAAAAAAGAACTACTCAAAGAAAACAAACAATAGCCTGCTAACTGTATATAGTCCAATATAGTCAATAAATTATATAATTGCTACAAGATGAATTTTAACAAAATAACTATGCATCAATATGAGTCAGGAAAGTGATGATTACTTATTCCTAAAAGAAAACTTTTCTATATACATTTTTGTAAAGGGAGATTTTCAAATATCAACTCAACTGAATCAGCTATATGAAAGGGAACACTATGTCAAAATGAAAACAATCTTTAAAAGAGGACAATGGAAATTTATCCCTGTCCCCTATTCTTTCATTTTCCTTCTACCATTCAACCTGGTGCTAGTTTATCTTTGTATTTTGAGTGCAATAGTTTTAGTGGAAAAATAAACTCATCTTTTATCATATCTTACGTTTCTGTTGTTACTGAGATTTATTCAATATAAAAACAATAAGATCTTATAAATACTACTGCTTTTCCTGTTCCAGAAAAATGCTTGATCAAGCATATATATGTCATTATAGCAAGAGCTACAACAATGTAGCTTTACCATCACAAAGGGATTTTTATTTATGTCAAATTTTTAGTTCAAAGAAAAAAAATGGAAATATATTATTTTTGTGTTTTTGAGACAAATGTCATGATGCCAGACACATATTTGAATAGATAACATTTAGTCAAGTCAACATCTCTAATCTTGTTCAGTCACATGGGGCAATTAAAAAAACATGGGTCTTACATCACACATACAATCATGCACGTGTGATAAATTCTAAGTAGCCTGCACAGAAACAAGGAGGGGGAGGCTGGGGATATAGCCTAGTGGCAAGAGTGCCTGCCTCGGATACACGAGACCCTAGGTTCGATTCCCCAGCACCACATATACAGAAAACGGCCAGAAGCGGCGCTGTGGCTCAAGTGGCAGAGTGCTGGCCTTGAGCGGTAAGAAGCCAGGGACTGTGCTCAGGCCCTGAGTCCAAGGCCCAGGACTGGCCAAAAAAAAAAAAAAAAAAGAAAAAAAAAAAGAAACAGGGAGGGGCAATTTGGGCATCTCTAGCTCTACTGTAAACTCCAATGACTTTATTCCAGAGCAGCATTCCTGCCTTGACTGTGTTTCGGAATCTGCTGAGATCACCAGCCAAAGCGTGTGGAACATGTGCTATGGTAAGATTTTATTGAAATGTATAAATAAGGATTTCCACTGCCTCCAATTCCCTTTTGTCAAGCAACTACTTGCTATGCATGGACTTAGGTATTGCCTGAAGGGTGGCCAATATTCATGGAGAGGAGCACTGGACCCTTGATGCCCCTCAGCATCCTATTTCCCAGAGTGGAAAAGCAGGTTATATCAAGGCCACCATAGACTGCAGTGGCTCCCTTATCAGTGGAAACAATGGAGTTTCATACGGTTTCCTGAAGAATACAAATGTCAGCCAATAAGTTCAGAATAATCCAACTAATTCTGTATGGAGTGAAGAACTGGCGACATTAGATATGGGCAGATAACTGTGTTTCTTGGTGCCAATTTCCTGAAGAGAAGTTGGAAGTCTGGTGGAAATTCTGGCTGCTCCTCTACCTTCTGAGCCCTAGGATCATGATTGACCTGTTGTGTGATATGTAATGCAGGAAAGTTTGGGGCAGCAGCCTCTCCAAGTGATTATAGTTACATGATGGAGGCCAGCAAGGAGACTTTAAGACTGTGCACTTATCTGGCAAGAGCATGTCCTCAACCAAACTGGACTGGGTTGGCACTGACATTATCTCTTGTCTCACACTACTGCAAGCAGTGCAGGGAGGTAAAGGTACGGAGTGGTGAGTGAGAGAATCAAGGTGATTTTGGAGATATAATCGAAGGTAGATGTACTTGGGGGTGTTTTCAAAAATGAAGGTGATTTCAGAAAGCCTGGGAATGTAGGTCTCCCCCTATGATGTTCCAGTGGTAGGATATCTAAACAAACAAGATGACAAGACAAATAGCTACAGGAAAGAAACTATTGCAAGAATATCAGCAGAGGAATCCAAGAAAAATAAGAAAATTTAAAAGGGAGGTAACACCAAGACAAACACTGCAGGACAATATAATTCAACTGAGGATGGACCCAAAGACCATTCAGACTCTGAGCCTTTGGGCACAGGTAGAGCTGCCAGGATCAAGAGTGTCATGGGTCCCAATAACAATGAGGACCAATAAAGGCAGTACCTACACCTGGTGCTTGCCCTGGACTCCAGCAAAATATAAACTCAGTGGATGTGGAGTGAGCTTGACTGAGAAAGGAAAAGAAAGACCTGCAAGATATGAGAAGATGGCCTGTGTGCCGGAGGTACTGAAAGCAGAGCCAAAGCACAACAAGCTAGCAATACAGATGTTGGTCACAGAAAAATCTGATTTACAGTCTGCTGTGGCCCACATGCAGCCTGTAGCCAATGAAAGAGCACTGAAGGAGAGTCTGCTCAGCCTCCTGTAGGCTGCATGCACTGTACCGCGTGATACGGTTAGAGATGACATCGTCTGCAGAATGAGACTGACAAGAACAACCTAATGCTCATGAAAGACCTGAATCATGTAAAGCTGCAGCTCCAGGAAAACGCCAAAGCTATGACGACCTGGAGGAAGAGAACACAGAGATGCAGGAGAGGTTGGAAGGGTTCCTGACACAGCAGGCAGACATGAAGACCAAAATTCACAAATTGCAAGTACTAGAGGAGCAGACAGAGTGGAAATACAACTAGACAACACGAAAGAGTTGGTGAAAACATTAAATTTGGAGAAAGACACCTTTTTGGAGGGCCTGAGGGTGAAGAGCTGCTCCGGGAAGGAGAAGGTGCAGCGGCTCTCAGAGCAGGTGAGCCAGCTGAGGGAGGAGCAAAAGCAGGTGGTGAGGCAGGTGTGGGAGCTAGAAAGCAAACTGGTGAAGCTGAGAGAACAGCAGGCAGAGCTGCAGCCTCGCAGCCCCCTGCAGGGCCATCTCAGGCTGAGCAGCCTCTGCAATCCCAGACCTTGCAGTTGCAGAAGCAGCTCAAGAACCTGGAACAACTTCATATGAAGGAACATGAAAACTAGAACCCCGGTCTCAGGAACCTGGAGCAGTAGCAGCGGCTGTGAACCCTGGAGAAGGCCGAGGAATTGGATAAGCCTGCCGAGCACCCGTGTAAGATCCTCGAGACAATGGAGAAGAAACACAAGCCTGTGAGACGCACACTGGTGCTCAACTGAGTGCTGAAAGATGAACTGGGACCGCGCAGGATGCCTTGCAGAGGCTGAGCGCGAGAAGGAATTGTGCTAGCCTACTGTGCTCCTCTGAGCGAGAGAAGGTGGACCAACTAGAGGAGAAGGTAACAGAAGACAAAAAGATGGCTGCATTTGTGAGCCAAGTGGCTGTGAATCTGCAGGAGCTGAATGACCAGTCCCTGGTCCAGCTGCAGGAGCTCAGAGCCACATGTGAATAGCACATAGCCTCCAGGTAGCAGCTGACCTCGGAAAATGGCCTTGCAGCATCACCTGCGGAGGCACACCCAGCCGCTGCAGCAGCAAAAGCAGAAGCAGGTGACGAGTAAATTAGGGGCCCAGAAGGAAAGGGAAAAGTTCCAGGACACTCTGAAGTGCCAGGAAGCAACAAGAAAGAGAATGAGCAGCTGAGCTCCCTGGCTTTCCCTAAAGAAGATGGAGGAGTGAGCAAAGAAGAAGAAAAGGGTGAGATGACCGACTCCCCGTGATGGGACTGCCCCCTAAGAACCTACAAACCATGGGCATTTTACCTTAAAGCACTCTCTATTGCAGAATGCAAGAAAGCGAGGCTCAGCAGGCATCTTCAGGAGCAGCAGGCCAGCTGCAGTGACCCAGTTAGCAGGCAGGCCCGTGGCAGAGAAAGCTGGAGCTCCAGGCCTCTTACCCAAGTTCCAGCTGGCTGGCCTCTTTGGGAAGCAGAAGCAGGAGACACAGGAGCCCAAGAAGCAGGAAATCTGCTTCACCTACGACCTGCCTGACAAGATGGATTCCCAGGGTCAAGTGCATGACCTGCATCATCGCTACAGCCAGCTGCCAGAACACACGACCGCCATGGAAGACTCCATCACTTTCTGTAAAGAACAGATGGAAGTACTGGAGAAGCTGTCAAGAAAAAGACAAGTGGCCGCTGCCGTGGATCCTTGCACCTCATGGTCGGGGCAGCTACCGGTGGTACGGTCCATCACTTGCCTCCGGACATCCTGAGCGGCCTCCAGCGTCCAGGCCTGGCGCGCAGGTGTTCACGAAAAAAACCACACACAACCCTGACCAGCCGGAATAATTCATGAAGAAGGGGCTGAATCCGTGGGTCCGAGCACGCAGGACCCGTGTGCCATCCCGAGGCCGAAGGTTTGAATCTTACAAATGTGGGTAGGGAGGAAGAGAAGATGGCACCGACAGAATAGGGAGGCACCCCGACTCACTCCAACTGAATAGCGAGCTGGGAACTCCAACACCCAACACCCCATCAAGAAAAACCAGCAGCCAGAAGCAGTGGAGAAACGCAGGAAAACAAAAAGGAGCAAAAAAGAAGAACTGAAAACCTACATGGAGCTGGAGAATCTCCGGGGCACCCTCCCCCCACCAGCCGACCCTGGCCCAAACAGGGTCAGGCTGGGAAAGGGGAACCCGGCAATCGGCAGACAGGCTGCCAGGAGCGCAGAATTTAGCGGGAGACCCCACGGACACAAGGCAGGGTGCGGACCAAGACACACACCGGCAGCGACGAAAAGTTCGGGTCCACACCGGGTTCAGACAAGGGAACCCAGCGCGGCAGAAAAAGGGAACCGGGGAAGCCACCACGACACTTCGCCAACCCCTGAAGGTCCAACGGCTGCACAGGACACACACACAAAGCAGCAAATGTGAGTGCCCCCATTATCCCCTCCCCCAACGGGAGACCAGCTATCAGAGACTCAAGCCCGACAAAGAAGCTAGATCTCCCTCCCTCCCCTCCCCACTCCGAGGGAACAAAGAACCCCCAAATCAGGCGGGGAGCTCCAATCAGGCGCTGGGAAGTCAGTTTAGCAGGGGAAAGGCGGAGCAGCCCCAAGGCCCCACAGGTTCCTGAACTGGCAGAACTGGCCCCCCCCCTTCCCAACAGGGGCCGGGGGACGGCGGGCAGTGCAAGCCCCACCCGAGGCGCCTGGACCTCGCAGACTCTTACAACTAAAATCACAGGCGCTGGTGGGCAATACCAGCCCAGCAGAGTCACCTGAGCCTGATCACGTCCCCCGCTCACAGTGGAGGTGAGGTCTGAGGGTGCCAAGCCACACACGGACAGTAGATCCCACTGGGCCCCACACATACTGCCCCCCTAACGGACTCGCAGGAGGGCGCAAGCACAACCCAACAACCCGGGGCTCGCTCTGGGAGGCATATCCCACTAAAATGCCTGTTGTAGGGGCCGCACAGCGCACAGGAGGGCAGGGCCCCCGGCGACAGCGCCCGCTCTGGTAGGCGTGCCCTGCACTGGTGGGCGGGGGCACAGCGACAGGACCTGCTGCCCTAGACACGCCTACACAGAAGGGAGGGATGACCTACACAGATCTTCAGATGCGCAAATCACAAAGAAACATAACTCAGTTCATCAAAGGGCAAGCCAACTCGCCAGCTCCAAAAAGCAGCACAACTGAAGAGGAGATGGAGACTAAAAAAGCAAATGAGGCCATGTTAACAGGAATGATGGAAAGCGTCAGAAATGAAATCAGAAAACAATTCCAGGAGTTTAGAGCAGAAATCTGGCAGGACACCCAGGAAGCCAAGAAAGAAATGGAAGCAAAAATGGACACAATGCAAGCTTCCTTTAAATAAATGGAAGCAAGGGGGCTGGGGATATAGCCTAGTGGCAAGAGTGCCTGCCTCGGATACACGAGGCCCTAGGTTCGATTCCCCAGCACCACATATACAGAAAACGGCCAGAAGCGGCGCTGTGGCTCAAGTGGCAGAGTGCTAGCCTTGAGCGGGAAGAAGCCAGGGACGGTGCTCGGGCCCTGAGTCCAAGGCCCAGAACTGGCCCCCCCCCCCAAAAAAAAAAGAAAGAAATGGAAGCAAAAATGGATACAATGCAATGCAAGCCTCCTTTAAAGAAAATCTCCACATCCTGAGAATTGAAATGCATGAAAAAATAGATTTAAAATACAACTCTTTAAAGGAAGAAATTTCCACCATCAGAGCTGATATGACAACCATAAATAGCTCTCTGACATCCATAAACTCCGCAATTGAAACCATAACACAAAGAGTGGACCATATAGAATCCAGAATCTCTCGCCTGGACGATGAAGCAGCTGACAACAACCAGAAAATGACCACACACCAAGAAAAGGTGAAACTTCAGGGAAGACTAATCCAGGAACTAATGGACAAAGACAAGAGATATAATCTGCACATAATTGGAATAGAAGTAGGAGCCGAATACCAGAACAGAGGGCTTAATCATGTTCTCAATAAAGTTATTGCAGAAAACTTCCTCAATCTCAGAGGGGACCCCATCCAGGTAACCGAAACCTATAGGACACCTGGCAGGCCAGACCCCAGGAAAGCCACCCCAAGGCACATAATATTCAAGACTACAGACCTCAAGATTAAAGAGCAAATTCTGAACTCAGCCAAAGCGAAGAAGGAAACTTTTTTCAATGGGAAGAGGATTCGAATAACATCCGACTTATCCACACAAACTTACCAAGCTCGAAGTGAGTGGAAGAACACCATCCAAGTATTTCAGAATAACAATTTACAACCTCGGATCACATATCCAGCGAAATTGGAGTTCACATTCGAAGGGAGAACCAGATCTTTCCACACCAAAGAGGAGCTAAAAGAGTATGTGAATAAAAAACCAGCCCTACAGCGAATATTAAGAGGGGAACCCCACCCAACAGAGATCGTAAAAGACACACAGACAGAATCAGAAAGAAACTTCAATAGCCAAAGTCCAGCAGAAAGGCCAGCTCCCTAAAGACAAGAAAAAAAAAAAAGAGGAAAAAACAGCCCAACAAGAAAATGGAAGGAGAAATAACACCCTTATCCTTGATCTCTTTAAATATAAATGGTTTAAACTCCTCGATAAAGAGGAGCAGACTGGCAGAATGGATTCGCAAACAAAAAGTTGACATCTGCTGTCTACAAGAGACCCACCTTACAGCAAGGGACAAAAACAGGCTTCGAATGAAAGGATGGAGCAAGATCTACCAAGCAAATGCACCCACCAAAACAGCAGGTGTAGCCATTCTGATCTCAGACAAGCTGGACTTCTCATTAAAGTCCACTCAAAAAGAAAAGAAGGACACTACATATTAATACAAGGAAAAATCCAGAATCAAGAAATCACGGTGATAAATGTATACTCACCAAACAAAAGAGGCCCTACATATGTCAAGCAAATTCTCACAGAATTACAGAGCAAGATAGACGCAAACACAATCATAGTGGGTGACTTTAATACTCCTCTCACTCCAAGAGACAGATCCAACACCCAGAGGATTAGTAAGGGAGCTGAGGACCTAAATAACACCATTTCCCAAATGGATCTAACAGACCTATATAGAACCTTCCACCCTACAGAGACCCAATACACCTTCATTTCAGCAGACCATGGATCATATTCCAAAATAGACCACGTCATAGCCCACACAAAGAACCTCAGCAAATACAAAAGTATTGACGTCATCCCATGTATTATATCTGATCACAGTGGATTATAGGTAACCCTCAACAACAAAGGATACCACAGAGGCTATACACACTATTGGAGGCTAAACCCCACACTGCTATCCAACACTTGGGCCACAGACCAAATTAAAGATGAAATCAACGAATTCATAAGCCACAATGACAAAGAAAACACATCACAAAGAAACCTATGGGACACAGCTAAGGCAGTACTGAGGGGCAAGATCATTGCCCTCAGCACTCACATTAAAAGAATGGAAGCAGAGCAGGTGAATACCCTCACGATGAAACTAAAACAACTGGAGAAACAAGAAATGACAGAATCTAAAACGACTAGGAGGGGAGAGATCACAAAGATTAAAGAAGAGATAAATCTGATTGAAAATAGAAAGACCATTCAACAAATAAATAAGACTAAAAGCTGGTTCTTTGAGAAAATAAACAAAATTGACAGACCCCTTGCAAGACTTACAAAAAAAAAGAAGAGAAGAGACTCATATACGTAAAATCAGGGACTCCACCGGAAAAATTACAACAAGTACACACGATATTCAAACAATCATAAGGAGCTATCTCCAAAACCTCTACTCAGCAAAAAACAATAATTTTACAGAAATGGATCAATTCTTAGAGAAGTACAAACTGCCCAAACTGAACCAAGAAGAAATAAATCAACTAAATAAACCAATAACTTACAGTGAGATACAGGAGGTAATCAAGCTCCTTCCTACTAAAAAAAGCCCAGGCCCAGATGGATTCACCAACAAATTCTACAAAACTTTTAGTGAGGAGCTAATACCAATACTCCTCAAACTCTTCCGTGAAATGGAAACAGAGGGAGAAATCCCAAACTCATTCTACGAAGCTAATATCATACTCAATCCCAAACCAGGCAAAGACCCAACAAAAAAAGAGATCTATAGACCAATATCACTAATGAACACAGACGCAAAGCTCCTTAATAAAATATTAGCTAACAGGATCCAGAAACTGATCAAGAAAATCATACATCATGACCAAGTAGGCTTCATCCCTCAGTCACAAGGATGGTTCAACATCCGTAAATCAATCAACGTAATTCACCACATAAACAGATCTAAAATTAAGAATTACATTATCTCAGTCGATGCCCAAAAAGCCTTTGACAAAATACAACATCCATACCTATTAAAAGCTTTGGAGAGAACAGGAATAGATGGAACATTCATCAAAACAATAAAAGCCATATACAACAGACCAACTGCTAATATCATATTAAATGGAGAGAAACTTAAATCATTCCCCCTAAACTCAGGAACAAGACAAGGATGCCCACTCTCCCCACTTCTGTTCAACATAGTGCTGGAATCCCTAGCCATAGCAATAAGGCAAGAGGAGGACATCAAAGGGATCCACATCGGCAAGGAAGAAATCAAGTTATCCCTATTTGCAGACAACATTATCTTATATCTGAAGGACCCAAGAAACTCAGTACCCAAACTCCTACACCTAATAAACCAATTTGGCAAAGTAGCAGGATACAAAATCAATCCACAAAAGTCAGCAGCTTTTCTGTACACCAGCAATAGACAAACAGAAAAGGAAATTATGGAAACAATTCCATTTACAGTAGCCAAAAAAAGAATAAAGTACCTAGGGATCAACTTAACCAAGGACGTGACGGACCTATTCAATGAAAACTACAAAAATCTAATAAGGGAAATCAAAGAAGACACAAGGAGATGGAAAGAACTCTCATGCTCATGGGTAGGCAGAATCAATATAGTGAAAACGGCCATATTTTCCAAATTGTTATACAAATTCAATGCAATACCTATCAAAATCCCAGCCACATTCTTCACTGAAATAGAGAAACCAATCCATAAATTCATATGGAACAGCAAAAAACCTAGAATAGCCAAAGCAATTCTAGGCAAAAAAAAATAGTGCAGGAGGTATCACAATACCAGACTTCAAGCTCTACTGCAATGCCATCATAACAAAAACAGCATGGTATTGGTATAAAAACAGATCGGAAGACCAGTGGATTAGAATTGAAGACCCAGAAATAAAACCGCACTCTTACAGCCAACTGATATTCGACAAAGGAGCTAAAGACATACAATGGAATAAACATAGCCTCTTCAACTACTGGTGCTGGGAGAACTGGGCAGCCATATGCAGAAAACTCAAAGTAGACCCAAGCCTATCACCATGCACCAAGATCAACCCAAAATGGATCAAGGACCTCAACATCAGACATGAATCCTTGAAACTACTGAAGGACAGAGTAGGAAAGACACTAGAACTTATAGGCACAGGAAAGAACTTCCTGAATAGAGTCCCAGGGGCACAACAAATAGGGGAAAGACTCGACAAATGGGACTACTACAAATTAAAAAGTTTCTGCACAGCTAAGGTCATAGCCACCAAAATAGAAAGACAGCCAATGATATGGGAAAGGATATTTACCAGCACAGCAACAGACAAAGACCTGATATCTGTCATCTACAGAGAACTCAAAAAACTAAGCCCCTCCAAGCCCAATAAACCTATTAGGAAATGGGCAAAAGAGCTAAAGAGAGACTTCACAAGAGAAGATATAAAAATGGCAAAGAAACACATGAAGAAATGCTCAACATCCCTGCTAGTAAAGGAAATGCAAATAAAAACAACCCTGAGATACCACCTCACCCCAGTTAGAATGGCCTATACTCTGAACTCAGGAAACAACAAATGCTGGAGGGGCTGTGGGGAAAGAGGAACCCTTCTCCATTGTTGGTGGGAGTGCAAATTAGTACAACCACTTTGGAGAACAGTATGGAGGTTTCTCAAAAAGCTCAATATAGACCTACCCTATGACCCAGCCATACCACTCCTAGGCATCTATCCTAAACAGCAAAACCCAAGATATCAAAAAGACATTTGTACTTCCATGTTTATCGTGGCACAATTCACAATAGCCAACATATGGAAACAACCCCGATGCCCCTCCACAGACAAATGGATCCCAAAAATATGGTACTTATACACAATGGAATACTACATAGCGATTAGGAATGGTGAAATATTGTTATTCGCAGGGAAATGGTCAGAACTCGAACAAATAATGTTGAGTGAGACAAGCCTAGAACACAGAAAACAAAGGGGCATGATCTCCCTGATATGACTGTTAACAAAGGGAGACGGAGAGACAGTAGAGACCAAGTCTGTGAATACTGTATATGTTCTTGATATATTGTATATTGCATATATGTCTACCTGACCTAGACAAGGGATAGAAAAACAGTTCGTAAGATATCACAAGAAATGTACACACTGCCCTACTATGTAACTGCACCCTCTTTGCACAACACCTTGTAACAAAATTTATGTTCAATTAATAAAAAAAAAAAAGAAAAGAAAAGAAAAAGACAAGTGTGCCAGCCGGCTGTTCCCGGAGAAGAGGAGGAAGAGAAAGGAGCTGAAAGAGCTGCTGCCCCTTGCAGGGGAGGGCACAGAGTGCCAGGCACATGATGTTGGCAGCCGCCCATCCCCTGTTAGAGCTTTCTTGGGAGAGGCTGGGGTGCCTGGGCCCCAAAAGAACCCCACTATAGAGCAGATGGCACACTGCTTTTCAGTATCCAGCACTGTCAAGAGCCTGCAGGCTTGGCCAAGAGTCCCCCCCCCCCCCGCAGGATTTTACAAGACTCATGCAAATGACGAGTTTGGGATAATTAATTTCTAAAGACTGGCAGCCGCCGTCCAGAGAAGTGGCTGCTTCCTGCCCTCTTGAGGACATGGACTTTCGGACATGGCAGCTGGACGGCCTTCTCTCAGGCCTTGGCATGATGGAGCATGGAAAGGCGTCACTCTAGGCCAGACAGACCAGAGGTTGCTGGGAGGAGGCCCAAACTCTAGGTAGTTTGCCAGGGGAGGGCCCCAGGTAATGGATATTATGAAGAGTAAATTAGGGGCTGAGATGTGGTTCTGTGGCAAAGCACTTGCCTGCCGAGTGCAACGTCCTGGGTTCGAGCCCCACTACCAAAAAATAATTTTTTTTAATTAAAAAAAATGAAGAGTAAATGCGTTTACAAGGGAAAATGGGGAGTAGTGGTATAGTTCTCATTTAGATTATTATATTAGTGTTGTGATTTTGTAAATTCTTTCCCAACTGTATATATATTTATGTATTCTGATATATGTTCTTTCCTGATATATTCTTATGCTGATTGATGGACCAGTTTTCATTAAGTCTTTCTTTGTCGAGGACAATTTTGTATTATTTCCTCAAATGAGTTATTTAATTATTTAAAATGATAACTTGGTACATTCCTGATTTTTTAATATTCTCTACCAGCACCCTTGAATTTTCTTTTTTTTTTTTTCTTTTGTATTTTAATAAACCACAGTGGTAGTATACTGCAGGGGGAAAGCAATATAAACTGAAGAAGAAGAAAAGGTGATTGAACCTGAAAGTTTGGGAAAAAGAAATATTAATAGAACAAATGGAGGTGTTCTGTGGTAGAAAAAACATACACCAAGAAGTGCAGAAATGTAATGTGGAATTTAAAAAAAGAGAATACACAATAGTAGAATGTCAGTAATGAGAATTTCAGGCATCTCAATTTTCATGTAGAATTGTTCAAGTGATAGATGTAGCATATTGTTCACTGAGTCAAATAAAATATTAAAATTCAAAAAAGTTTGATTAAGCTGATGCTACAAATATATGTTGGATATTCCAGGAAATTTAAATACCAAGTTAGGGTTAAATATGGTGCAGCCATGCATATTTAGTTTGTTTTGTTTCTGCTTTTCCTTCCTGCAACAGAAATGGTAAAACAAAAACAAAAAACATAAGATTTTAATAAAATGCAAGTATATCATTCATTAGATTGTATAACTGCAACCCCAAAAGATGAATGGCAGTGTGCATTTTGAGTTTTCTTTTTTGCAAGGCAGGAAATTTTCCTTGAGAGTCATCGACTGTGGATGCTAAAACCAAAAACAAAGTTATTGATTTTTGTGAGCAGACTCAAGAAATTTGAGATTCCAGGATCAACTAACAATGTAGCCAAAAGTAGTCCCATAATATATAAAATAGGTTGCAAGAAATGTTGCTCAGATTTTGATTAGCTTCAACTTTATTGTGAGTTTTTGAATTTTTCTCATTTCCCCTACTAACCAGACAGTGATACTTAGTGTCAAAATATACTTTTATAATGTTTATTTGGGCTAGAAATTTTACTTGGAAAATATTCTGAGACATTGTAATAATTTAAATACATCATTTAGATATTAAAAACGTGTAGGGAATTGTGCCTGAGCCCTTTAAGACAATGTAATGATGTGTGGAAGGTAAGAGAGAAATCTGATGATTTATGGCCTTATAGTGATTAAAAAAATTTAATGAAACTCTCCCTCTCAGTGCCAATAATTTGCATGTTGTCTTACAAAGCTTCAGGATTTCATTATGGAGAAAGAGGGCTGATCATACCCAAAGAGCTTTAGGCTTTAGGAATTCTCAATAAGACCATGGTTGAGACATGAATCTGAAGACATAAGAGAAACAAAAACGTGGTTGGATGCAGAAAAGTTCATTGATACAGAATAATGATAATTTTATTCCAGAGGGACCAACACCTTGGCAGTGACTGCAAACTAGTGCTAATATATTTTTAGACTTCATCCTATTAGAGTTTTTTTTTTTGTTTCTTCCTTTTGTTTTTTTTTGTTTATGTTTTTTTTTTTTGCTGTTGTTGTTTTTTGGTGCTGGGTCTAAGTCCCTTAGCTGTTTTGTTCCAGACTGGTGGTCTACCACCTGCTCCACAGCTCTACTTCCTTCTTTTTACTGATCAATTGGACATAAGAGTCTCAAGGCTTTTCCTGCCCTGGCTGCCTTTGAGCTGAGATCTTCAGATCACAGTCTCCTGAGTAGTTAGGATTACAGGTGTGAGCCACCAATGTCCAGTCCTCTTAATAGTTTTAAGGAAAACAAAAATGAATACAAATAAATTAACATTATTGTGAGACATTGAGAGAAAAGACAAGAAATAGCTCAAAGAGTAAGCATGCCCCAGTGAATAAACCTTGTTTGCAAAGCTCATCAGAGAATATGTGCCTGGGAAGAGTCTAGAAAATACTCCATAAAACTAGACAATAAAGAAAATTTAAAGAGCTGGAATTCTTTGAAAACCAAAAAGTGGCTGTCCCTTTAGGCTAGAGATAGCAGTGGAATGTATTGTTATGGAACTAGCATAACCTGAATTAAACAACCCTAAACTTTCAAGTCAGGTGATGTTATGGTACTTAATAGAAATCTCAGAATGCACTCCAGAATTACTGTACTCAGAGTTGTATGGTTAAAACAGAATATGGCGCCTAGAGTCAAGTCAGAGAGGGAATAATGTCAATCAATCAGTATCCAATCGGTCTCAAATTGCACCAGAAAGCTTTGAATGGCCTTGTGCAGTTCCTAATTTTCAGTCAGTAGTTATACTTCTTTTAATATTTAGATTTCACAGACTACAAAAAGCCCAGGATGCAGGAATTAAATATATTAGGTAAGGATGATCCTGCCCTTCCCACAAGATAATTATGATCACTGATTTATCTAATTTAAACTCAAGAAAAAAACTATGTCCCTATCTTACAGTATCCATGATGACATTCAGACAGAGACTTCCCAGGCTATCATAACCACACTTGGAGCCAGTCACAGGGACAAATGTGGAGAAAAGGAATGAATAAATGCCTGCTAGAAATTATCCACCAGAATCTTAAGAACCAACAAAATGCACGGTTGGCATGGATTTTCTGAGGAGTTGGCACATTCTCATGCCAGTCTCTGGATCTAAGTAACTTTATGAAACTCTACAAATAAAAGAAGCAAATAGGGAAGACCATTACATTTGGAATGAGTGAGGAAAGTCATCTCCCAAAGTCAGTATGGTTCCATCTGTACATTTCCAGCTGGAAACTCTAGCAAGGCAGTTATCTTATAGAATTCTTCAGGAGAGACATCCTTCATCACATATGATTTCCAAAGTTTTGTTGTGCTGCTGTTGGTTGTTTGCATCTTCTTCTTAGTTTGCTCTTTTTCTTTTGTTCAAGATAAGGAACACATGCAGAAACTTATCTTGTCCCAAACAGAATCCTTGTTGTGCCTTTCACATTTCTTTATCTCTAGATAGAATCAGTGAATATGTCAGTAATTATGAGATCTTCTAAGAGGATACACCTACAATTGCCCAGTTGTTGAGCCAAGTTTTTCAGAACACCTAAACTGTACCAATATTTTCTGTAAGGATTAAGGAACTATCTGTTTGTTTTCTTTTTTGTCATTATCATTTCAATCCTTCCCATTTCAAATACCATTTACATCTACCTCTTCTTACTCGTCTATTCCTTTCAAACAGGTACAATTAAATTGCTAGAATTGTTTCAAATATTGATTTGACAGTTTTTCTTGGCGAAAATTTGTTCTATATCTGAATGCATTTTTTCGTGATTATTTTTCTACCTTCAGCCCATCTTTCTTGTTTGTCTCCTAATTTTCTTCTTTATATTCTTCTTTACACATTCCCTTTGGTATTATTGTCAATAGCTACCTGTGAACATATTTATTATTTAAACAAATTTGGCTGACTCGATTTTATTTATGCTCATCTCCTGAGGAGATAGTTTCCTAAAGTCTGATCAAGGACTGCGGGAATTTCTTCAGATGAAATTCATGTAGCTCATGCCTTTGTATCTTTTTGTTAGAAAAATAACACTTCTCTTACGATACACAATCATATATTCAGATTCTCTATTTCTGAAGAGCTCCTTCCACATATTCTTCTCTAAGTAGAAAAACTGCATCTCTCTTTCTGAACTCCAAAGGTTTCCCATGAGATGATTTGCAATCATTCATAATCACCCATTGTTATTGCCTGGACAATGTCAGTTCCTCCTTCATTGCTCTTATAATCAACCTCCTCTCTAGGGGCTTGAAAGCACATCTCATAATCAATTGTCTTGATTAGGCTTTCTATTGGGTGAGTCATTCTAACTGGTCACTGCCATCTTGATCTTGCTGGGAATTATTAGTATTTGCAGCAAAATGGCTACAACATCCTACCAGTAATGGTTTGTTGTATGTGGACTTCCCTTTCCCTCTAGGCACTAAGTCTTTTCTTTTTCTAAATTAGTGTCTTAGTTCTTTCAATGCTTATCCAACTATGCATTCTGTATGTATACTTTATTGTAGTTTACTTGTTTTTAAAATATTTATTGTCTCAGTTCAGAGCTGCGTCTATCTTACTCAGAATTTTGCAGATTTACAGTGTCTTGAAAGAAATTTCAAAGCACATTTTTCTAATGTTCTTAGTTTTCTAATGGTTTTTTTCTGTCTATGAATGTATAAATTTTGTTGTTGTGTTCTTTTATTATTAATAAGGCCATAGGACTTATACCCTGCTAAAAATGTGTACATATTTATTTTTATGTATACCATATTTGCTGTAGGAAATCCCATTTCTTCTCTGAGTAGCATCCTGATCCTTGAAAATGATGTCAGCACTAAACTAGGAGATATATGTCAACAATTCAAAGATTCTTAGACTATTCAGCTATCCCTTTCTCCCATGTCCGTGTGTAATCTGAAAAAAGTTTCTCATTGTACATATATTGACTTTGGTATTGTATTTTAAGGACTGAAATAACATGTTGATTCTCAGATGGAAATACATTTCATAAATATAAATAAGTTCGTACAAAGGAGAATAAATACTTAAAGAACAATAAGACATATAAGAAGATTTCTGAGCGAATATTACTTTCCATAGGAACCTCACAACCCACAAGGATATGGAAGAAATGGCAAGTGTTTTACTCTACCCTTTAAGACAATTTCTGATAAGATTCATAAATACCTCTTCCCATGGCTGTCTTGTAGATACATCTTGAGAAATAAAATTATTTTCAGCCATCCCCAGCTAAAGCAGAATGAAAATATTCTTAGTAATGTCTTTATGTATGATTTCCATAGAACATTTTTAATTTTACTTCTGCCATGCCTTACCAATAAATCTTATTTTATTTGTGTTTCACTGATTTCTGCTTCCCAGCATATGCTCAATCCAATAACCCAACAGGATTATCTGAGCTTTGAAGCTTTCCCTAAGGTACATTACACATTCAGTGTATGGTCAGAAATAGAAACTCAAAATATTCATGAGAGAGCCAATGATAATAATTTCCAGAAATATATATATATACAGAAATATATATATATATATAATCTGTATTCCAGAAACACTTTTCAGTCCAATAAAACACAGTATATTGCATTCAGTTTAGTTTTTGTTTGTCCTCCACCCATCTGATATATGCAACCTCATGTGCATTCAAGTAAATACTGTAATATTGCCCTCTATTTCACCAGAGATCTATAATGTTGACAAAGTATTCATGGTCTGTGAAACAAATTAGGCCTAAAATGGATAGATTTTTCTCTCTTTATTGTTGCTTATGTCTCTATCTGTGCCTCTAGAACTTTCAATGTACTTCTCTGTCCATGTGTCTTCTCTGTTTCATACTTAAAAAGATGAAAAACAAAATGTCAGTGTGTGTCTTTTTAGTTTTGGTGTCAGCTGAATTGCTCGGTGATACAAAAATTTTTATTGGCTGAGAAAATGAAAGAGCTCTCAAGTTATCATTTTTGTTTTTCAATCAGAAGCATAAAAGATCCAGACATCAAAACACCCCAAATATTTTTAACTTCATAAGAATTGAGAAAAATCATCACGTAGAATAAAAAATATGAATAACTCTACCTTTTAATTTTCCCCTTTAAAATAAATTAAATTTGAGCATATTTTCCTTATTGGAATCATGTATTATATACTTAAATTTATTTGGGTAGCTATTTATATTTATTTATTGTTGTTGTTGTGCTAGTCCTGGGACTTTACTTCAAGGACTGAGGTGGTTTTTTTTCTTTTCTTTTCTTTTCTTTTTTTTTGTTTTGTTTGTTTTACCTAAGGCTAGACCTTTGTCCTGAGAGCCACATCAGCACTTCTGGGTTTTTAGTGGTTAATTAGTGATAAGAGTCTTTCAGACTTTCCTCTTTGCATTAGCTTTGAACTGAAATCATCACATTTCAGCCTCCTGAGTAAATAGAAGTCAGGTACAAACCACAGGTGTCTGCATAATTTTATTAGCTATACCCTTATGAACACCTAAGCTGATGCTAAGTGAAATGAACTCCATGTTATGGAGACAATTGTTATATCACAGTTGTAACTACTTTCAATGTCCCATGTGTATCTGTAGCTTCTATTATTGATGATGTTCTTGTATCACCTTCCTGTGGTTGTACCTACACTATCTCTGTAATCTTATCTGAGTATATTGAAAACCGTGTATACTGGTATTGGAACTAGGAAATTGAAAGGGAATACCAAAATTGAGAGACACAGGGTAAGAAAAAGACAAACAACTACAAAAGCAATACTTGCAAAATATTTGGTGTAAGTGAACTGAACACCTCAGGGGGTAAAGGGTAAGGGGGAGGGGGAAGGGGGTATGAGGGACAAGGTAACAAACACTACAAGAAATGTATCCAATGCCTAACGTATGAAACTGTAACCTCTCTGTACATCAGTTTGATAATAAAAATTTGAAAAAAAAATTTATTGTCAAAGTGTGATATAGAAGGGTTACAGATTCATATGATAGGCAGTGAGTACATTTCTTGTTCTACTTGTTACCTCCTCCCTCATTTTCCTCCTCCCCCTCCCCCTTACCCTCTCCCCCCAAGAGTTGTGCAGTTGGTTTACACCAAATGGTTTCTAACTGTTGCTTTTTGAATGGTTTATCTTTTTGTTCTTCGTCTCTCGATCCTTGTATTCCCTCTCACTTCCCCAGTTCTACGACCCATATCAGACAATATCCAGGGTACTCGGATGTAGCACAGTGGTAGCAAGGGTACAGACACAGAGGGACTACAAGAGAAACAAAATTAGACAAACCACTCAGTCAAACAAACAGACAAGGAAAAAGAGAAAAAAAAGTAGTACGAGTTCACATGACATGCTGAGAACCATCACAACAGTGGCACAACTCTTGTTTCTGTAACGTGGAGTTCATTTCATTTGGCATCTTCTTATGTGGTCATATGGGTGTAGTTATTGGAGTATTTTGGTCTTCTGCCATGACTAGCTCATTCCTGTACTAGCTACGCCCTGTGAGGGACACCATAGAGTTTATATTTCTTTGGGTCTGGGTTACTTCACATAGTATGATTTTGTTCCAAGTGCTTCCATTTCCTTATGAATGGGACTGTGTCATTCCTTCTGATGCTGGCATAGAATTCCATTTTGTATATGCACCACATTTTCCTGATCCACTCGTCTACTGAGGGGTATCTAGGTTGGTTCCATGTTTTAGCAATGACAAAATGTACTGCGATAAACATTGTTGTGCTGGTAGCGTTAGTGTGGTCTTGCTTGTAATCTTTTGAGTTGACGCCCAAAAGTGGGGCTGCTGATTCAGAGGGGAGCTCTATGTTTAGCCTTCTTAGGAACCTCCACACTGCTTTCCAGAGGGCTTGAACGAGTTTGCATTCCCAGCAACAATGTAGTAGAGTTCTCTTTTGGCCACATCCTCTCCAGCATTTGTTATTATTAGATTTCCTGATAATAGACATTCTTACTGGGGTGAGGTGGTATCTCAATGTTGTTTCAGTTTGCATTTCTTTTAGGACCCGTGATGTAGAGCACTTTTTCATGTGACTTTTGGCCATTCTCATTTCCTCTTCAGAGTAGTCTCTTTTTAGGTCATTAGCCCATTTGTTGAGAGGGCTGTTGGTTCTTTGATTGTTTTGGAGGAATTTAACTTTTTGAGTTATGTGTATGTTTTAGATATCACGCCTGTGTCCGTTGTATGGTTGGTGAATATCTTTTCCCAATCTGTGGGTTTTGTATTTTGCGGGAAGCCGGCAGCGGCGCCATTACAGGATGGCGCCTGCTTCCTGGCAGCCCTAACAATAAACAATTTCCTAGACGGCAATGCTTAGTGGACTTTCGCGCCCAAACCCCGCGCACGCGCAAGCGAGCTCTAGTCCCAGCCAATCCCGAAGCGGTTGCTAGTAACAACCAGCCACAGACCAATCAGGGAGCGACCCTTGCTCCCCCAAGCGTATATAAGCAGGCGTTTTTTGGCCCTCGGCGCCCCTCGCTCCAACCCCCCTTCAACCGAGCAGCTCTTCAATAAAGTGCGATTGAGAAGGATCCTCGTGTGGTGGTCGTCTTTCTTGCTGGACGAGGTAGCCGCCCGCCGCAACTGGTGCCGAAACCCGGGAACCATGCGAGGGGACAAAGAGGATCCAGAACTCAACGCACGAAGAGGTAACTTCCCTCAGGTATGTGGACTGCCGTTCCTGTCTGGTGGCTTCTTATTATCCTTCCGCTGTGGGTGCTGGTGGCGGGTGTGTGTTTGCTTTGTTTGCGCTGTGACGAACCTGGAAAGGAGTGCCGCTGTATTGATCTAGAGTAAGTCAGAAGCGAAAGTAAGTCCGCGGTAGATAACGCGGCTTTCGCCCGTGGGTAGGACGCTCGTAGATAAGAGTGCGCCATGGGAAATGCTCAGGGGAAAACAATCGATTCCGAAGATCTTTACATTCCCCTTCAGGCTTTACTAAAGCAGCGTGGCCTTAAGGTTGGTAAGGCGACTGTTAAGAAGATTCTCACAGATATAGATCAACAGGCGCCATGGTTCGCGGTCTCTGGCGACTTGACTCTCCCCTGCTGGGACAAATTAGGCAGGGATTTAGACAGCGCTCAGGAAAAGGGTGAGATCTCTGGAGCAACGATGCCCTTATGGCGCATGGTACGCTCGTGCCTAGAAGACGGACGCTCCACAGACCTTATAAAGGAAGGTCAAAGGGCCCTTAGTAAGCACCAGGATAGTTTTTCGGAGTCCTCATCAGTAAAGGGGGAAGTGGTTAGGCCTAAGGAAAATAAAAATAAAAGGATGAAAGAAAGAAAAGGGGGACCCCATAAGGGTCTGGAGGAGGGACTGCAGCCCTCAGAAAAATCCTCGAATGCACAAGCGGCGGGGACGAGACAAGCAAAACAAAAGCAAGCCCAAAAGGGGCAAGGACAAGAACCAGTTGCCCCGTTGTATCCTTCTTTGGAGGAATTTAAGATTGACAACTCCTTCTCAGCTCTTAGCATAGAGGGCAGTGAATCAGAGAGCAAGACCGAGAGTGGCCATAACTCGGGCAGCGAGCTGAGCCCAGAAGATGAAAAGGGCTTGGAGGAAGCCGCTGCTAGGTACAAGGAGGACAGATACGGACCCGGTTACCCCTTTGGGGTCAGGGCCCCCAGGCAAAAAACACCCTCTGCCCCCCCGCCTTATGCGGCGTGCGGGCGGAGTAACTTCATAAAGAGAAGCACGTGGTCTAGGTTGGCTGCGGCTTTTCCAGTCTTTGAGAACCCGGTAACAGATGAAAGGATCTATGAGCCAGTCTCTTATAAACAACTAAGGGATCTAATGGAGGCAGTGCGCACATATGGAGTAACAGCTAATTACACCACCGCCTTATTGCGGCGACTCACGATTAATGCCTTGACGCCCACGGATTGGTTTGAGGTTGCGCGCACATGCCTTAGTCACGGGCAGTTCCTTGACTTTAGGTCCCTTGTTCAGGATAAGGCACAAACACAATTCAGAAAGAATCTCCAAGAAGGGAGAGCCGAATGGTCAGTGGACATGCTTCTAGGACAGGGAGAGTATGCAGTGGAACAGACCAACTACCCCTTTGAAGTCTATGCCCAGATAAATGAGATATTTTACAAGGCTTGGCGGGCCTTGCCAAACAAGGGAGAGGTGGCTGGTAACCTTACAAAGGTAATTCAGGCACCCAATGAACCATTTTCTGACTTTGTGGCACGCATGCTTGAGACGGCGGAGCGTGTACTTGGAAGCTTGGAGGTAGCCATGCCCCTTGTGCAACAATTAATCTATGAGCAGAGTACCAAAGAATGTCAAAGAGCAATAACCCCTGTAAAGGAAAAGAGCCTTGAGGCATGGGTAAGAGCTTGCCGAGAGGTGGGAGGCCCATTGACAAATGCAGGCTTGGCGGCGGCCGTGCTTTCTGCCGCTCGCATGGCTAGGGACAATAAACAGAGGGGCTGCTTTAAGTGTGGCCAATTAGGACACTTTAAGCGGCAATGCCCGAAAATTAACGAGACCCCGGCTAATTCAACGGGAGGGCAGCGACAACCAGGTCTGTGCCCCCGATGTAAAAAGGGAAAGCATTGGGCCAATGAATGCAGGTCAGTGAAGGACATTAATGGACATCCAATCCCCCAAGCTGTACAGTTAGAGTCAAAAAACGGGAGAGGGGGCCCTCGTCCCCAGGGCCCGCAAATCTATGGGGCACTTCAAACGTCGGTACCAGCCCCCCACCTACAGCCACCCAGGCTCGAAGGGCAACTTCAGGCTCCGCAGGGCTGGACCTCTGTGCCGCCACCGGAACAGTATTAACTCCGGCAATGGGCATACAGGTCATAGATTCTGATATGACAGGACCCCTTGAAAAGGACACAGTGGGCTTAGTTCTTGGCCGTTCCTCTTCAACCATGAGGGGGCTAGTTGTCCTCCCGTGGGTCAGCAACCCAGATAGTGAAGGAACTATAAAGATCCTTTGTCATGCCCCCCGTGGAGTCATTTCCATAGCTCCAGGAGATCGGATTGCCCAGCTCCTGTTACTGCCTTCGAGGCATGACAGCTTTCCCACAAAGGGTATTGAGAGGAATAATGCAGACCTTGGATCCACTGGGGTGGAAATTGCATGTTTGTCTATGGAACTAGACAAAAGGCCAATATTAACACTAGAAATAGAGGGAAGGAGTTTCTCTGGACTGGTGGATACAGGTGCAGATCGGAGCATAATCCGGAAGGATGAATGGCCAAGGCGGTGGCCTATACAAAAATCCTCACAGACACTACAGGGACTAGGGTACGCTAGTTCTCCGGAGCTCAGTGCGAGGGAACTAGTCTGGAGGACTGAGGAAGGCCAAAAGGGCAAAGTTGTACCGTTTGTCATTAAAGTCCCGATAAATTTATGGGGAAGGGATGTCCAACAACAGTTAGATTTGAGATTAACCAATGAGTATTCAGAAGCTAGCAAGAGGATGATGCAACATCAAGGGTTTGTCCCATCGCTAGGGTTGGGCAAACACTTACAGGGCAAGCCTGAACCCTTACAACCATCCAGTAAAAGGGACAGACAAGGCTTGGGTTTTTCCTAGGGGTCTCTGAAAATAAGGCTTCTACACCCGGCCAGGTGCCCATACCTTGGAAAACGGAAAAGGCGGTATGGGTCCCTCAGTGGCCCCTTTCTCAGGAAAAGTTAGAAGCCGCTCAAACACTGATAAAAGAACAATTACGGTTAGGACATATTGAACCCTCTGTCTCACCCTGGAACACTCCAATTTTTGTAATCAAAAAGGCTTCCGGAAAATGGAGGCTGCTACATGACCTGCGTGCCGTAAATGCCCAAATGCAGGTCATGGGAGCCATCCAGAGAGGACTCCCCTTGCTCTCAGCGCTGCCCCGCAATTGGCCTGTCATTACCTTAGACATCAAGGACTGCTTTTTCTCGATACCTTTATGTGAAGAGGACAGGGAACGATTCGCCTTCACTCTGCCGTCGGCAAACCACGAGCGACCCGATGCGCGCTTCCAATGGAAGGTCTTGCCACAGGGCATGGCTAACAGCCCCACCATGTGTCAGTTATTTGTTGATTCGGCCTTGATTCCAGTGAGGGAGAGATTCCCAGGAGTAAAAGTTATTCATTACATGGATGACATTTTGTTGACCGCCTCCTGTCTGGAGACGCTCTATACAGTGTATAAGGAAATCACATTCTTGTTAACAGCCAAGGGCCTGACTATTGCCCCTGAAAAGGTTCAGCAATCAAATATGATTGAGTTTTTGGGGTCAGTCATAAGCCCGGAAACCATTAGGCCACAAAAAATCTCTTTTCGGACCTCACATTTAAAAACTCTTAATGATTTTCAGCAACTAATGGGGGACATTAACTGGATAAGGGGATTCCTGAACATCCCTAGGTCAGAATTATTGCCTTTATTCTCTATACTTGAGGGAAACCCAGAAGTTACTTCCCCTCGGGCCTTGACACCCTCTGCGTTACGGTCCTTGCACAAGGTCGAGGAAGCAATGGCCGGAGCGCAGCTGCGGCGGTATGATCCCGCGGCTCCAATTATCTTATGCATTCTAAAAACAAAAAACTACCCTACAGGAGTGATATGGCAGGATGGCCCTCTATGGTGGCTTCATGGCAGTTCTGTTGGCGCTAGGACGATTCAATATTTCCCAGAGCTGGTAGCTTCCCAGGCACTTTTAGGACTCAAATACTGTCTGATGCATTTTGCTAAAGTCCCAGACAAGCTAATTATACCCTATACCCGTGAACAGGTAGAAACCTTAGCGGCTACAGTGGATGTGTGGGCCGTGCTTGTTTGCTCCTACTCCAAGGTAATTGATAACCATTACCCCAAGCATCCTTTGCTTGCTATCATAGAAAAGAATTTGGTCTATTTCCCAGTGTTAACACAAAAGGACCCTTTACCAGGAGCGCTAACTGTATTCACGGATGGGTCTAAATCAGGGCAAGGAGCATATGTGGTACAGGGCAAAACACCAGTAATTCTAACCTTCCGCCCGGATGTTCCACAAGTGGTGGAGTGCTTGACAGTTCTGGAAGTGTTTAAAACCTTCCCAGAGCCCTTTAATTTGTATTCAGACTCGCAGTATGTGGTCAATGCTGTAGCCTCTCTCGAAGTTGCAGCATCTATAAAACAGAGTAGTATGGTCTCTAATGTCCTCTTACAGATTCAAGATGCCATTTTGCAGCGTAGTCATCCCTTCTTCATTGGTCACGTGCGTGCACATTCTCTGCTACCAGGACCAATGGCGCAGGCCAATGACCTGGTTGACCGCGCAACACGACTTATGGCCTGCCTTGTAGAAGACCCTGTTACACAGGCCCAGAAATTTCATAATCTGTATCATGTCCCGGCAAACACTTTGAGACAAAAATTTCATATCTCCAGAAAAAGGGCCAGGGAGATAGTCAGAGCCTGTCAGTCTTGTGTCACCTTTCTCCCTCTCCCACATGTCGGGGTGAACCCCAGGGGCCTAAAATCCAATGCCCTTTGGCAAATGGATGTTACCCATCTACCAGAATTTGGAAAAATCAAATATGTCCATGTGTCGGTAGACACCTTCTCAGGCATAATCCATGCCACTGCGTTAGCAGGGGAAAAGGTTACTCACGTAAAAACCCATTGCCTCGAGGCTTGGGCAGCATGGGGTAAACCACAGAGAATAAAAACAGACAATGGGCCGGCTTATGCCTCAAACGGATTTCGCGCCTTTTGCGCACAAAT
The DNA here is from genome assembly GCF_023159225.1 of Perognathus longimembris pacificus. NCBI lineage: Eukaryota > Metazoa > Chordata > Mammalia > Rodentia > Heteromyidae > Perognathus > Perognathus longimembris. Next base: position 9,140,075 of record NC_063184.1, read on the forward strand.
GCAAGTGGCCCATACCACAGGACTGCCTTACAACCCCCAAGGACAGGGGATTGTAGAGAGAGCCAATAGGAGCCTAAAAGAATTAATACAAAAACAAAAAGGGGGAATAGCCGAGACGGCAACCCCCAGAGAGAGACTCTCTCTTGCGCTCTTTACCTTAAACTTTTTAAATTTGAATGATGCCGGTGAGTCAGCATCCGATAGGCATATGTTACAAAAGGCCCAGGACAAAACAGATGTGGTCATGTGGAAGGAGGTCCTGGATAACAAATGGTATGGACCGGATCCGGTTATAATGAGATCCAGGGGAGCTGTTTGTGTTTTTCCTCAGGGCCAAGAGGTCCCACACTGGATTCCAGCTCGATTGACGAGACCAGTAAAGGCGCTTGACCAGAAGGCGTATGATGATGAGAGAGATCCTGGAGATGATGATTGCGGGAGCGACCCGTCAAATCAATCCCTCACCAACCTGTCGCAAGAGGCAGTGGGTGTCCCTGCTGCTGGCGGTGATGATCATGCCTGTTTCTGTCACTGCAAAGGAAACGGTGCTTTGGGCTGTAGCTAGAGCTTGGCCTGTCCCTTTGCCAATACATGCCAGTTCCCCCTTTCTTCCCACTTTATTCTCCTCGACGTGTGCCATGGAAGTGCCCTGTTTATCCCCTAAAGAATTTACCACAGTGAGGTTCAGTCATACCAGCATAAAGCTTAAGGGGACCTTTTGCTTTTCGTTTGCGGGAAATAATTCCTGCATTAAATTGAAGAGAAAAACATTGACCTATGTGGAAAGTAGTAACCCTTTTCTCAACACAAACCCCTTACAGTTAATTACGGCACTAAATAAATTAAAAGGGAGCACTGATCAATCTATGACCCCAAGTAACCAGACTTTGATTCTAGTAGAGGCCTTGGTACCATTGACTCCTCGAAATTTAAATTTGAGTGGTGCTACCCAGTTTAGAGGATCCCCCTATTGCCGTGCCTCTCCTGCCTTCCCTCCGTCCTTTATTCAGTGCCAAGATAAAACTTGGGAGGAAAAGCAAATAATCCCAGGCTTCTCCCTTTCCCCAGCATTGAGTAGACAGATAATAGAGCCAGAATTTGAAAATAACACAGTGACCGATAGGTGGCCTTGGTTCCAATGGCTTATAGCAAATGAGGCCGGGGTATCGTCAGATATCTCCGCAATCACGAAATTACGGAGTGTCCGCATCTCCAGGCGGCGGGCTTCTGGAATGAATCTATACCAACTAGGAAAACCCATAAAATTTGCCAATGCCAGCCTACATGAGTTTGTAGGGAGTAATGCCACTGTAAGAGCCGCCCCTGTTTGCTTGCAGCCCCCTCATATGTTCCTGCTGACTTCTAATGTCTCCAGTGATGAGATCAACTGTGCGATGGGGGAATGCTGGATTTCTAACTGTTGGAATGGCTCACAGTCCACTGCTGTAATTGTGAAAGTACCCACCTTCGTACCTATCCCAGTAAAATTAGACCCAGATAACTTCCCACTGATAACGTTACTTAGAGAGAAAAGAGACTTTGGAATAACCGCAGCCATAGTAACGGCCGTTGCCATCAGTGCAGGAGCGGCTGTTGCCGCCGGGGTGGCCATGGCCAACCAGGTCCAAACCGCTGAGACGGTCAATCAGGTGGTAGCCCAGACAGCACAGATTTTGGAAACAGAAGCAAAAATAAATTCCCACCTGGCATCTGGGATCCTTGCAGTTAACCAAAGAGTGGATTTAATGCAGGTTCAGCTTGATGAGTTAACTGAGCTAGTTCAAATTGGCTGTATTTCATCCTACAAACATATCTGCATTACCCCCCTGCGCTTCAATGCCTCCCGGAATGAATCAAAACTGTTAAGCCAATATTTGTCAGGAGAGTGGGGAAGGGAGGCTGAGGACCTGGTGCGGGAACAGCTCCTGAGAATAGCAGTGCTAAATGGAACGCAGGTTCATCCCATTACCCTGGGGCAGTTTACGAGTTGGATAACTACCGCTCTCTCCTACTTTAAAGAATGGGTGGGAGTGGGGATATTTTTGCTGCTCTGTGTTGGGGGCAGCGTGGTTTGTCTCTGGTTGGTCTGCCGCCTACGAGCTCAAACGCGCAGGGATAAGGTCTTGATCACACAAGCATTAGCCGCTTTGGAATGTGGCGGTTCCCCCCAAATATGGCTCGCGGCCCTGAAAAGGAAATGAGCTCCCTGGTTGCACGGCCCTTGCACCCCTGGGGTTACAAGACCCCATTGCACCCGGGATGGGCGTGCCTCCAAGAGAAGCAGGGTGCCGGGCAATAGCACCGCACTTGGGAGTTCTATGACAATAAGCCCCAAGAAGAGCAAGTCTGATTGCACGTGGGTAGATACCCTAGACCCCACCTCTGGAAAAAAGGTATCGGACGGGTCTGGCGTTCGATGAATGGATAACACTCATGGGATAGCCAGTACAATGCTCCAAAACTAGCACACAGAGATCAGACCTCTACTCTTACCTGCACGAAAACAAAAAAGGGGGAACTGCGGGAAGCCGGCAGCGGCGCCATTACAGGATGGCGCCTGCTTCCTGGCAGCCCTAACAATAAACAATTTCCTAGACGGCAATGCTTAGTGGACTTTCGCGCCCAAACCCCGCGCACGCGCAAGCGAGCTCTAGTCCCAGCCAATCCCGAAGCGGTTGCTAGTAACAACCAGCCACAGACCAATCAGGGAGCGACCCTTGCTCCCCCAAGCGTATATAAGCAGGCGTTTTTTGGCCCTCGGCGCCCCTCGCTCCAACCCCCCTTCAACCGAGCAGCTCTTCAATAAAGTGCGATTGAGAAGGATCCTCGTGTGGTGGTCGTCTTTCTTGCTGGACGAGGTAGCCGCCCGCCGCAGTATTTATCTTGGAATCCATATCTTTTGCCCTGCAGAAGCTCTGCAGTTTGATACAGTCCCATTTGTAAAGCCTTTCTTTGATTTGATGGATTTCTGGGCCTTTGTTGAGGAAGTTTCTTCCAGTGCCAAGGAGTCCTAGAGTTTCTCCTATTTCTTCTTGCAGAGTTTTCAGGGTGTCTGATTTTATTTCAAGGTCTTCGATTCATTTGGAGTTGATTTTGGTGCAGGGTGATAGATAGGGGTCTAGTTTTAGTTTGATACAGGTGTTGACACAGGTTTTTCAGCACCAATTTTTGAAGAGGCTGTCTTTGTTCCAACCTGTATTTTTAGCTTTTTTGTCAAAGATTAGGTAGCCATAGGTCTGTGGGTTCATTTCTGGGACTTCAGTTCTGTTCCATTGGTCCTCAGGCCTGTTCTTGTGCCAGTACCAAGCTGTTTTTATTACTATAGCTTTGTAGTACAATTTAAAGTTTGGTATTGATATTCTTCCTGCAATTTTCTTTCTACTTAGGATTGTTTTTGCTATCTGGATTTTTAATTGTTCTATATGAATTTCTGAATTGCTTCCTCTATTTCATTGAAGAATGATCTTGGGATATTAATGGGTATTGCATTGAATTTGTAGATAGCTTTTGGTAATATTGCCATTTTCATGATGATAATCCTCCAAATCCAGGAGCATGGGAAGTTTTTCTATTTCCTTAGTTCTGCCTTAATTTCCTTTTTTAGGTTTTTAAAATTCTCATCATAGAGTTCTTTCATTTCTTTGGCTAAGGTTATTCCTAGGTATTTTATGTTATTTGAGGCAATTGCAAAAGGTGTTGCTTTTCTGATTTCAGCCTCGCTCTTCAAGTTGTTAGCATATATAAAAGGCATTGATTTTTGAGGATTTATTTTATATCCTGCTAATTTGCCAAAGTTTTGGATCAGCTCTAGTAGCTTGCGAGTAGAGTCTATGGGGTTCTTTAGGTCATTATGTCATCTGCGAAGAGAGAAAGTTTAACTTCAACTTTTCCTATTTGGATCCCCTTTATGCTTTCTTCTTGCCTAATTGCTCTAGCTAGGAATTCTAGTACTGTGTTGAAGAGGAGAGGAGAGAGCAGACATCCTTGTCTTGCTCCTGATTTTAAAGGGAACGGCTTTAGATTTTCACCATTTAGAATTATGCTTGCTGTTGGTTCGTCGTAGACTGCCTTTATTATATTCAGCAATGTTCCCTGGAATCCCGGTTTTTCCAGGTCTTTTATCATAAATGGGTGCTGAATTTTATTGAATGCCTTTTCCACATCTAGTGATATAACCATGTGGTTCTTTACCTTGCTCTGGTTGATGTGGTGGATTACATTAAATGATTTGCATATATTGAACCAACCAACTTTGCATCTCTGGAATGAATCCAGTTTGATCATGGTGTATGGTTTTTGTTTTTGTTTTTGTTTTTGTTTTTGATGACTTGTTGAAGCCGGTTGGCCAGAATTTTGTTGAGGAGCTTTGCATTGGTGATTATCAAGAAGATGGGTTTATAGTTCTCTTTCCTTGAGGTGTCCCTATATAGTTTTGAGATTAGCATTATGCTAGCATCGTAGAATGGGCTCAGTAGTGAGCTTTTACTCTCTACTTCATTGAAGTGTTTGAGGACTGTTGGTGTGAGATCTGTTTTGAAAGCCTTGTAGAATTCCACTGTGAATCCATGTGGACCTGGCCTTTTCTTGGAAGGTAGATCTCTTATGGCAGTTTCCATTTCATTGCTGGATATGGGTCTTTTCAGTAGATTTACATCATATTGGTTAAGTTCGGGCATATCAATTTTTGTTCAGAATTTGTCCATTTCTTCCAGGTTCTCAAATTTGTTGTTGTACAGGTTTGCAAAATAGTCCCTTATTCTATTTTAGATCTTTGTTCTTTCTGTGGTGTTGTTACCTGTTTCATCTCTGATCTTGTTTACTTGGGAGTGATGTCTATGTTTTTTGGCCAGGTTTGCCTATCTTGTTAATTTTTTCAAAGAACCAACTCTTTGTTTCATTGATTGTTTCTATGGTTTTTCTGAATTCCACGTCATTTAATTCTGCTCTGATTTTAGTTATTTGCTTCCATGTATTGGCTTGGGGTTTGGCTTGTTGCTCTCTTTCAAGGACTTTGAGTTGCTTTGTTAAGTTGTTGAATTGTGATTTCTCCAATTTGTTGATGTGGGCTCTCAGGGCTATAAATTTTCCTCTGAGTACTGCCATTGCTGGGTCCCAGAGGAGCTGGTAATTTGTGTGTTCATCTTGGTTTAGTTCCATAAACATTTGAGATTCTGTTCTGATTTCCTCCATGATCCATTGCTGGCTCAGTAATATATTGTTGAGTCTCCATGAGTTGTGGAGTTTTCTTTGGTTGCCTTTGGCATTGAGCTCTAGTTTTATTCCATTGTGGTCTGAGAGAGTGCAGGGGATGATTTCATTGTTTCTGAATTTGTACAGGTTTGCTTTGTGCTCTAACATGTGATCTATTTTGGAAAATGTTCAATGTGCTGCTGAGAAGAATGTATATTCTGGTGTTGTTGGATGGAATATTCTGTAGATGTAGGTTAAGTCTAGATGTTCTATGTAGTTGTTTAGTTTTGAGGTTTCTTTGTTCAGTTTTTGGCGTGTTGATCTGTCCAGAGGTGAGAGTGGTGTGTTAAAGTCTCCAACAATCAATGTGTTTGGGTCTATGAGAGTTTTTAGAGTCAGTAGTGTTTGTTTGATGAAGTTGGGTGCTCCTGTATTTGGTGTGTAGATGTTTAGGATGGTTATGTGCCCCTGTAGGACATAACCTCCTGTATGTAGTAACTTCCTTGTCCCTTTTTACTGTTTTTAGTTTGAAGTCAATTTTATCTGATATTAAGATTGTGACACCGGTCTGCTTGCAGGGACCATTTGCTTGATAGATTTTATTCCAGTCTTTCACTTTTAGAATATGTTTGTTTTTGCTGGCAAGGTGAGTCTCTTGGAGGCAGCAGAAAGTTGGATCTTGTTTTTCTATCCAACATGTCAATCTATGTCATTTAATTGGAGAATTAAGTCCATTAACATTCAGAGCTAGGATTGAGAGGTGATTGCCTGCTCCTTTCATCATATCTATCTTTGTAGGGGCTGTGTCTTCCCTTTTTGCTTTACTAATCTGGAGTTTTATTTAGGGATACTTTCCCTGTCTGGATTGTGGTCTTTGTGGTTTTCAATGTGGAGGACATTTTTGAGGATATTCTGTAATGCTGGTTTGGTGGAGATATATTGGTTCAATTTTTCCTTGCTATGGAAGACTTTTATTTGAACTTCAGCTATGAATGAGAGTTTAGCTGGGAACAGAATTCTTGGCTGTAAGTTATTTTTCTTTAGAATATGGCAAACATCATTCCAGGCTCGCCTTGCTTTCATGGTCTCTGCTGAGAAATACGGGGTAATTCTGATTGCTTTTCATTTATACGTAATTGTTCTCTTTTCCCTAGTGGCTTTAAGGATTCTTTCTTTGGCCTCTATTGATCCTGTTTTGATTACAGTGTGTCGATGGGAAGTCCTATTCTGGTCTGGTCTGTTTGGAGTCCTAAATACTTCTTCTATCTGGGTAGGCCTGTCCTTCTGTATGTTTGGGAAGTTCTCAGCTAATATTATGTTAAATAAGTTGCCTATTCCATTGACTTCTTTTTCTAGGTTTTCTTCAATACCTATTAGCCTTATATTGGGCCTCCTTATTGTGTCTTGAAACTCCTGAAGTGATCTGTCATGCTTTTTGGATGATTTTGTATTGTTTTTTGTTCTTTCTCCATAATGTCTAGGCTGTCCTCAATTCCTTAGATTCAATCTTCCTCATCACCCAGTTTGCTCCCTAAACTTACAACTTGGTTTCTTATCTCCCAACCTTTGGAGTGATCTTTCTTGATGGCTTCCATATCTCTGCTATAACTCTCTCTTAGTTCCTGTATGGACTTCCTTACTTCATTAATTTGGTTCTGGGTGCTGTCTCTAATCTCTTTTAGCTGAGTAGTTATCTTTTCATAGGGCTCTTTTTCTTTCTGTTGGAGTTCTTGTATCATTCTGTTTGTAGAGGCGATGAAGTCTTCTATTATACTATGATTTGATTCATCACATTCACAAGTTATTTTTTGGTTCTCCTCCTCATGCTCTAGGATACTTGTCTGGAGATACTCAAACTTTTCATTTATCATTTTTATCAGCATAGTTGGTAGAGCATTTTGAGGGCTCTCCTCTGGGATTTCAATTGAATGCTCTGTTTCCTGTTTGTTTTGAGTGGGTGATGAGCTTCCCTGTCTTGCCATACTTTTTGTTTCTTCTGCCCATTTGGATTTGGAATGCTAGTCTGCTAGCCCCCTTTGGCACTATTTAGGACCTAAACCAGACCTTATTATGTCCTGCTGTGCTATTCTTATAGGTACACAGGTCTAGACAGGTAAGTTCCCTCTCTTTTTGGGGGTATAGCAGCAGATTTGGTGTACCTACAAATTACACTTTGGAAGTAAAAACCAACCCAGAGCCCAGTATAGAGTAGCTTTATTGTGTAGCATTAAAATCTTGTTATTTCTTTTTGGGTTGATACAATTGCTCTAGGAACACCTTTAATTCACTCAGATTGACCCTGGATACCTGTTATCTTGCCTACCATTAACCTGGGTTCAATGGATTCTGGAGGTCCTGGGCAGTGTTGCCTCTGTGGTTCTCTGTGGATTGTGGGTAGAAGTTGGGTGCTCTCAGTAATTGGGGGATTGTGGTTGACCTGGGGAACCAGTCTGTGGCTCCCGAGGTAGTGCCAGCAGCAGCATTCTATCGCGAAGGCAGTGGAGCCTGTGGCACTCGGCTGGTACCTCTGGGCTGCTGAAAGCAGGTGGCGGGTTCTGGCTGGTCTTTCTGAGCTGCCTGCAATGGGTCCTGGATAGGATCCTTGAACTGAAGAAGGTGAGCCATGGGCTATGGCTGTGACCCTTGTGCTGCCTGATGTGGTCCCAGCTAGGATCTCTGGGCTGGTGACAGTGGGCATCAGACTCTGGCTGAGATCCCTGAGCTACCTGTGGCAGACCTGGCTAAAACCCCTTTGCTGGTGACTGTTGGTGGTGGACTCTGGCTGAGACCACTGAGTTGCCTGGGGCGCCCCGGGTGGGACCCTCAAACTGTGGGACAGAGCCCAGGGTAGGACCACTGAACTGTGGACAGAGCCCTGGGTGGGACCCCCAACCTGTCCACAGAGCCCCAACTTGGACTGCCTGCAGAGCTCTGGGTAGGCCCCCCAAATTGCCTGTGGAGCCCTGGATCAGGCCCCCAAACTGCCTGCAGGACCCTGAGTTTGACTCCCAAATTGCCTGCAGCACCCAAGCTGCAACTCCTGAATTGCCTGTGGCACTGGAGCTGTGACTCCCAAATTGCCTGCCAAGGCCAGTTGTGATGCCCAAATTGTCTGTGGCACCCAGGCTGTGACTCCCGAATTGCTTGTGGCACCCAGGCTGTGACTCCCGAATTGCTTGTGGCACCCAGGCTGTGACTCCTGAATTAACTGTGGCACCCAGGCTGTGACTCCGGAATTGCCTGTGGCACCCGGGATGCGACTCCTGAATAGCGCTGGCCAAGCCCATGCTGTGACTCCTGGACTACTTGTGGCAGGCTCTGGGTGGGACCTTGGGGCTGCTGAAGGGCAAGGTGGTGGGCTCTGGCAGGGAGGATGTATCTGCCTCCAGGGAAGTTCCTCCCTCCTGGGCAGGGCTGGCTGTGTTGTTCCCTGGGGTTTGCAGGAAGAGGCTGGGTGCCCCCAGACACTGGTGGACATTGTTTGGCCTCGGAAACCAGTCTGTTGCTGTCTTACTGATAGCAGCAGTGATGGCAACCTGGAGGCAGGCCTCTTGTTGTGTTTACTGGTATTGCAGGGCCGCTTGCCCCCTCTGTGGTTCCTCTCATCTGGGCAGGGACTCCTTCCCCTGGGTGTAGGTGGGGATTGCTACTTTGCCCTTTTCAATGATGGCCCCTTTGATTTTACTTTCACCTTGCATGCTTTATTTCTGGTTTGCTCTGGTTGTCTATGCCAGGGACAAAGATGGAGATTCACTATGGTGGATGGCGGGAAAGGCTACTTTCCAAATGGTGTACTGTGGGTGCAGAATCCAGCGAGACTGTCTTTTGTGGAGTATTCACCCTTTCTCTGATTCTCAGGACCCACTCTATCTTTTGCCATCTGGTGGATTTCTCTCCTTTCCACTGGTACATGCTGGAGGTGGGTGTGGATTTGGTTCTGCCGGGTAAGTGGTGCGCTGGCAGCAGCACCACTGCCTGAGGCTGAAAGCTTCTTGGATTTGCTCTCTTGTTTTTTCCTTCCTAATTTGAAGCTGTGTTATACCTCGCTTGGGCTGTGTCTTTAGGGTTAGAAGTTTCCCTGTAGAAGAAAAACTGAGTTTTTGGAGTGAACTTAGATACGGCTCTGCTGCTCCTCCACTATCGTCTGTCCCTTCTGTTCCTGGAAATTTCTAAAAGCTGATTTGCAATGATTTTCCCTTTTTATTCAAGTTACCACTAAACAACAATGGAGTTTTTAAAAAGTAAGTATATAGCAGCCCTATATGATGTTTACAAAATTAAGAATAGGTTCCAATATTAGGCACTTACATATCCCTCCAGTTTTTACAAAAATATTTTATAAAATTTTTATACATTTAAAAATATTTTTATATATTCAACTTTCAATTATATTGCTTAAAAATGTGTTGCTACAAAAATTAAATGCAAAGAACATCACAAAAGCAAAGTTGACTTTTGTATTTAAAAAAACTATAACTTTTTATTATAATCTTCAACTAGTTGTATGAAGGAGTTACCATTTAACAAAGCAGTTTATGAATACAATTTAACTTTCATGGATGACTCCCTGAATGGATATACTGCCTTAAATGAATATGTTGACTATAAAATAGAAGTGTTTTCCATTTTATTGTCAAATTAAAAAGAGATTTAAATTTCACTAAAAAGAATGCCATCTTTATTATAAAGTTACTTAACCTTAATCTAAATATTTCTCAGGGTAAGTAAAACACCTAATATTTTCCAATAGAAATTTGTGTTTCAATTAAAAATACCATGGGTGACCTTTGGCAGGTTGTTGAAGCAAAATGTAAGAAGACCTGTCATGGATCAGGTGTTTTATCTGGCAATCTAATGGCCATCTCCCAACTCCTTTCAAAGAAGTTATTTTGGTGGTAGAGTCACATAGACTTTTCTGCTTGGGCTTATTTCAAATCTCAGTCTCCCAAATCTCAGCTTTTTGTATAAGTAGGATTAGAAGATGGAAGGTGTGGGCTTTTGATCTCATGTTATAGGCATCAAGAAACACAAAACATGGAACAGAATTGAAGACCCAGAAATGAACCCACAGAACTACGCCTACTTAATCTTTGATAAAGGAGCTAAAACAATAGTTTGGAAGAAAGATAGCCTCTTTAACAAATGGTGCTGGCAAAACTGGCTCAACACATGTAACAAACTAAAACTAGATCCTTATATACCACCCTGCACCAAAATCAATTCCAAATGGATTAAAGACCTCGAAATCAAAACAGACACCCTGAAAACACTAAAGGAAGGAGTAGGAGAAACACTTGGGCTCCTTAGCACAGGATGGAACTTCCTTAACAAAGACCCAGAAAGGCTACAATTCAAAGAAAGGTTGGACAAATGGGACTGCATCAAACTGCAGAGCTTCTGCACGGCAAAGGACATAGCTCACAAGATAAACAGAAAGCCCACAGACTGGGAGAAGATCTTTACCAGCCATTCAATGGAAAAAGGCCTCATATCTAAAATATATGCAGAACAAAAAAAATTACCCTCTTCCAAAATAAAACCGCAAAGAACCAATAGCCCCCTCATCAAGTGGGCTAAAGACTTACAAAGAGACTTCTCTAATGAGGAAATGAGAATGGTCAGGAGACATATGAAAAAATGCTCTACATCAATGGCCATAAAAGAAATGCAAATCAAAACAACATTGAGATTCCATCTCACCCCAGTAAGAATGTCATATATCAAGAAAGCTAACAATGACAATTGTTGGAGGGGATGTGGCCAAAAGGGAATCCTACTTCATTGTTGGTGGGAATGTAAAGTGGTTCAGCCACTCTGGCAAGCAGTATGGAGATTCCTCAGAAGGCTAAATATAGAACTCCCCTATGACCCAGCAGCCCCACTTTTGGGTATCTATCCAAAAGGCCACAAACAAAATCACAGTAGTACCACCAGCACAACAATGTTCATCGCAGCACAATTTGTCATAGCGAGAATATGGAACCAACCCAGATGCCCCTCAGTAGATGAATGGATCAGGAAAATGTGGTACATATACACATGGAATTTTATGCCTCTATCAGAAAGAATGACATTGCCCCATTTGTAAGGAAATGGAAGGACTTGGAAAAAATTATACTAAGTGAAGTGAGCCAGACCCAAAGAAACATGGACTCTATGGTCTCTCTTAGTGGGAATAATTAGTACAGGTTTAGGCAAGTCATAGCAGATCATCACAGGAGCCCAATAGCTATACCCTTATGAACACATAAGATGATGCTAAGTGAAATGAACTCCATGTTATGGAAATGATTGTTATATCACAGTTGTAACTACTTTCAACATCCCATGTGTATCTGTAGCTTCTATTATTGATGATGTTCTTGTATCACCTTCCTGTGGTTGTACCTACACTATCTCTGTAATCTTATCTGAGTATATTGGAAACCGTGTATACTGGTATTAGAAGTAGGAAATAGAAAGGGAATACCAAAATTGAGAGACACAGGGTAAAAAAAGACAAACAACTACAATAGCAATACTTGCAAAACTGTTTGGTGTAAGTGAACTGAACACCTCAGGGGGAGGAAAGGGAAAGGGGGAAGAGGGAGGGGGGTATGAGGGACAAGGTAACAAACAGTACAAGAAATGTATCCAATGCCTAACATATCAAACTGTAACCTCTCTGTACATCAGTTTGATAATAAATATTTGAAAAAAAATAAAGGAAGAACTTATCTTTAAAAAATAGATAGATAGATAGATAGATAGATAGATAGATAGATAGATAGATAATGTACTTTAACTAAAAAAAAGAAACACAAAACAAATGCAAAGAGTGCACTATAAAAAGAAATAATTTAAACATAGCCTATCTGAGAAGAGCATTCAATTTTAGCTGGTCTAGTGAATGTGAAACAGGTAATTTTTGGAAGACAATTCTTTGAAAATCAGCAGCAAATGATCCTTAATGAATATCATCACCAACCAGCCACTAATTGTTCATGCCTGTAATCTTAGCTTCTCAGGAGACTGAGATCTGAGGACCATGATTCAAAGCCCCCCAGGCAGAAAATTCCAGAAGTGAAGCTGTGGCTGAAGTGGTGGGATACTATCTTTGATCAGAAATGCTCAGGGAGAAAACCCAGGTCATGTGTTCAAGCCACGGGACAATAATAATAATAATAATAATAATAACAATAACAATAATAATAATAACAACAACTGCTATTTCCCTTTGTGTTAAACTTTTCTAAAATGTTATCCAGGACATTAGTTTATAAGGCAGTCTTAGTTATTAACTACAATGCCCATAGGAACAAAATATGAACAACCTGCCTGCCCTTCTACAGGGAAAATGGTTTGGCTTGGAATTGGATTGTTTTCCCTATCCTCTGCTCTTAAAGATATTCGATATCTGCATCAAATATTTCAGACTCCTATGTGCAAGCATGCAAACTATACTTTTGAAACCAAGCTTCGTTTTCCATGCCCAAACTCATTAATGTGACTGTTATTATCCAACCACTTGGGGAGGGGTGCAGAAAGAGAAAAGGGGGTGCTAGAGAGAGATAGAGAGAGAGAAAAATAGGGAGAAAGAGAAGAGGAGGAGGAAAGGAGATCTGGAGAGGAGAGAGAAGAGAGAGGAGGGAGGAGAGGAGACAGAGATTATTATATAAAAGTATGGAAGATATTGGACAATGCTTTCCTCCAGATGAGAACAAAACAAGATTTAACCTATACATAAATTTTAAAAAAATTAAAGCCTTAGTTATATTCTCCAAAAAATAATTAAGGAAGGAGAGAAAGACGAAAATAAAAGAGAAGATTGTCAATAATCTTCATATATCACCTTAGAGGATTTGGATAAACTGCACATCCCCCCCCCCTTTTTTTCCGTTACCTTCTCCCATATTAAAAACAATGGAGAAGAGGATGTTTTGTTAAGTGTTATACTATGCAATATTCTCTGCTGACTCCTCTAATGCATACTAACAAAACAGCTTCTGTAACCTCTTTTTTTTTTTTTTGGCCAGTCCTGGGGCTTGGACTCAGGGCCTGAGCACTGTCCCTGGCTTCTTTTTTTGCTCAAGGCTAGCACTCTGCCACTTGAGCCACAGCGCCACTTCTGGCCATTTTCTGTATATGTGGTGCTGGGGAATAGAACCCAGGGCCTCATGTATATGAGGCAGGCACTCTTGCCACTAGGCCATATCCCCAGCCCCAGCTTCTGTCACCTCTTGACAAAAAAATATTGTCAAAATGAATGACACTCAACAGGAAAAAGTAACCACTAGAAGAAAACAGAGAACTCTCTGTACCAAGAAGCTAGAGTAGATACTGGAAGAAGAAGAAGGAGGAGGAAGAGGAGGCGGGGAGAAGGAGGAGGAGGGGGAGGAGGAGGAGGGGGAGGGGGGAGGAGGAGGAGGAGGAGGAGGAGGAGGAGGAGGAGGAGGAGGAGGAGGAGGAGGAGGAGGAGGAGGAGGAGGAGGAGGAGGAGGAGGAGGAGGAGGAGGAGGAGGAGGAGGAGGAGGAGGAGGAGGAGGAGGAGGAGGAGGAGGAGGAGGAGGAGGAGGAGGAGGAGGAGGAGGAGGAGGAGGAGGAGGAGGAGGAGGAGGAGGGAGGAAGAAAGAAAGAAAGAAAGAAAACTGAAAGGCTTTCTTAACATATTGTAAAATTTGAAAAATTGGCATTCTTGAGTGGATTATTAATATTAGTACTGCTAATGAATTAATGAAAAGCTAAACATTCCTTTTCATTTTCTTTTACTAATGAATGATTGCATTCACTAAAAATTTACATAGTGAAAAGAGCAAGGTGCTTTTTTAGGACCAATAATGATATTTCAAAATTCTATCTATAGTGTTATGATTTTTGTCTGAAGAGTAGGGTATTATGATCAGAGAAAAGTTTCTTATCTTCCTTTTCCCTGAAGAAGCCCATTTTTATCACAATGATACATGGTAAAGCGACATTATATATAACCTATAAATATGGAACATATGAATAAAATTGAAATAAGGTTTCAAGAGGTAGTTTTCCAAATTTAATGGAATAGAACAAATGCAGTGACTCTAAGAACAATTAAAGGTCTCGATTCCTATATTCACTTAGCAAAAAGTAAATTATATTTGTTGGGAACATTTCACTTGAATTTATTGAAGCATCATGAATACATCTAAATATCACTACATTCCTCTATTAGATTTTCCCCCTTCCTTGTGGTTATCAAATACCAAATACTCTGAAAACCATCTTTTCATGTTCAGTTCAGTTTATATATTTCCTTCTCCATATTGACATCAGCATAAGGACATTAACCTTGAAATAGAAGTTTGTGTATTCAAAAAGGTAGAAAAAATATATAGTCATTTAACTAGAACTTTCATTAGAACTCACAGGACTTTATACAGTAATTCATGCCAGAAGGTGGCACCAAAAGACTCAGCTTCAAATTCCTCTTATTAATAAACACATAAGATTAGTCTAAATTTGGGTTTCTAAGTGTGGAAAATTGGCAGCATACAGATTGATTAGAAAGATAAAGTTTCATACATTTTAAGGTTGTGTCTAGAATGACTACAGAAGCATTAAAGAAATCCTTTTAAATAGACATTATTGTTATGATTTTATGTGTATTTCTAAGAGCCTTAAATGAATAATTATAAATATACAAATATTAACAGTACTCAAATCAACATTTAAATTAGTTCTTAATATTTAAACATCTAAAAACTCAAATGGCTTCAGTATTTGGTACATTTTTAACTTTCCTCTATATTACAGACAGTTTTTGTTATGTATATCATTTTAAAGGTAGCATAATGTCAAATGGTGAGCAGATAATTTCTAAGCCCCATTGCTTGCACCAATAAAGACTTCTAAAAATCTGCTCATTAATCAATAACTAAGATGTAACTAATTCATTGACTTTTTACATCAGATTTCTCAAGTAATTTAAATATTAATGAATAATAGATATTTGGTATATTTTTAGTATTTATATGTAGATGTCCCATATACTCTATTTTTGACAAAGAAAATAATGCTTAGCTTTTCCTTTCTGAATATTTGCCATTTTAAAATAGCCTTATATAGATAGTAGGTAATAATTAGGTAGGTAGGTAGATAGATAGATAGGTAGGTAGAGAGATAGATACATTACATATATCACATATTCACTCTTTTAAAGTGCTACATTTATTCCCTTTTTTTTTACCACAGTCTCACACACAATTACCATTATTGTCAATAAGCTCAATAGTCCCAGAAAATAAACTCCATTTGTTTTCTTTATCAAGTTCCTATCTTACCATCACTCACTCTCCTCCATAGTCAGAAGACTAAGAGCTTCCTATCTCTATAGTGTTTATTAATCTGAAATTTAACATGAAAGGAATCACAAATTAGATTTTTTTATGAGTGTCTTTTTATTTATTATATTTATAAGGCTCATCCAGATTGAAGTACATGTCCACACTTCATATGTGTTTTTTTAATATATCTTAGTAATATTCCCTAGACTGGAGGACAGGATGTCACCAATCAAGAAGCATTGTATTTATAACTTGACACACAACCACTTTGTACAACTACTTACAGATTATATATGCATAATATGTAAGAATAAAATATGAATATATTTTCCTTTCCTTTATTACGGCATCTGTATATATACAGCATGTGTTTATATACTGTGGGGTATTAGCATTTAAATAACATAACATTTTATGTAGTATTACATTGATATATTTAAAATGCTACATAATTTTTGGTCCTAGGACTTGAACTCAGGGCCTGAGGGTTAGTGCTTTCTCACTTCATGCCTGGCTTCACTCCAGCTTTTTGCAGGCTAGCAGGAGATAAGAGTCTCTACAACTTTCCTGCCTAGTTGGTTTCAAATCATGATCCTCAGATCTCAGCTCCTGAGTAGCCAGGATTACAATGCCTAGCAACGTGTTCTGCTTAAATAATAAGACAAATACTTTGTCTCAACCATGTCATTAATAGGTACCAGGGTACTTATTCCCATCAGTTTTCTTTTATCTTTATTATTTCCACTTGCAGTGTGTTTAACAAGTAAATATTAGGTACCAACTACTAATTCATGATCATTCTTAAGAAGCAAAAGAAGAGATAAAACATTTTCCAGGTAAGAAAAATGCTGAAAGATCCATTTAATGCTTTGAAAAATACATTTGATTACTTTTATTTGAAAGGGAACCCAGAAATAAATTATTTGTTACTTTTTAAAATATTTTGTTTAGGGGCTGGAGATCTGGCTCAGCAGAAGAGTGCCTGCCTGGCCACGAGTTCGGTCCTCAGCTCTGGGAAAAAAAAAAAAAAAAAACTATTAAAGAAAACTATGAAAATATTTTGTTTAATTGTTTAATAGCTGAATACATTCTTATGACTGGAGATAAAAAGAGAAATGTCAATGAGTAATCAGATATCTATGTCACATTTCCTAATGAAAGAAATTTCTCAATATCATGGCTAAAGTTTGCTTAAAAAATGATAAGTAATATTCCAAATAATTAATATATTAAAAAATTTCCAAACTCACTCATCCTGTTTTCAAAATTTCTTAAATATTAGAAGTTCAAATTCAATAGTTGATCATTCTCTATATGCTGTAATAAGAATTGTTCAATTCAAAATCTAAATAATAGGCTCTTGAATAATGAACACGACCAATTTGAAGTGACCTTTCATAAAATGATTTTATGTAATCAATAGTAATTTTAGAAAAATAATTGCATTTATGTGCCTTACAAGGAAATGTTAAATTTAGCCTTTATTATCTGGGTTTAATATTGTTGCCAAGGGAATAATATAAAAAGAATATATTTTATTCCACAATAACGGATAATTATTTAAATTGCTATAATTGTATTTATTTCCTTACTTTTTATGTTCCATTTCAAGATTGGTGAGCAGGAGTAGAGACATATAATTAAATTACATACATTTTGTACAGGTATGCAAATTTAGATACATCATGCTTTTTTGTAAAGTCTGTTTATTCGTGAAAACATTTATTGTCATCATATTTTACATATTTTATATATATTTCAGATCTTTGTGATTCTATTAGAATTTTCTCAGTGAAAATAACAAGCTTCTTTTAAGCATGAAACATTTCAACAGAGTAATTTCAATTTGTGTTGCTTCCATTTGGAGGAATAAACATGATCTGAACACCTCACTTCCTTTACACCAAACCCACATTCATTTGCTGGAGACCACAGTCACTTTTAACAGAGTGACAAAACAAAAGGCCTGAGATGTTTGGGAGAGGCTGAAATAACAAAGACAGAAATTAGTGACAAGAAGTCACCTAGGGATGAGTAAATGGGAAAAGTAAATGGGAAGTTATAGAAAGAAAAGAAAGAAAAATTCAACTTCTAGTAAAATATCTTTCTCCCTTTCACATCTCATTGATCTGGTAAATTATTTTAAGTTAGTATGGTAGTTCTAAAATCGACTGAATGTGGCAATGAAATATAGATGAACATTCTTTCTTGGAAAAATGCAGCTCAGGCAAGAACAATGTCAGACTACTTCTCTTCTATGTTTTCTGGATGATTCCACAGCCATTTCCAAAGTACATCAAGTCCCTGATGAAGCCACAGCTGACTTAAGAGAGAATTGTAGAATTTAGCCTAAAATTTTGCTGTAAGTAGTGCGTGTACTGCTTAAAGAGGCAATAGAAGAGAAAGAACAACTGAATGAAATTGACTATCCACTCAGTCAGCTCAATTCCTCTCTAAGGTGTGTTTGTGAAATCAGCATCAATTCTCAATGACTTGTACAAAACAGCTGCCTTAAAGCCTTGACTGCTCTGTGCACCTGCTGGGTTAATCTCAAAATGTCCACTTGCTGCCCTTTTGCTATAGCAACAAAGCCTTTTGCCTTGGTAACTGGTTAGTCACACACCCAAATCCCTTACTCTATTCTTTTCTCACACAGTTTTCTACATTTTTAAAGCAATGTCCATTACTGCTTGATTCCCACTTTTAGCTGGTCATTTCAAGCATGTTTTTGGCTTTTTCACTAAACAGATTACATGGAAAAGTTGTTTTGATTAAAACTGAGTCACAGAAAATGAAATTGAAAAGTTCCCAGACAACCTACCCTTGACTGTGTCTCTCTTGTTCACATTCTGAAGACAACTTTCCTTACTGGTTTTACAATGACTTCACTTGTGATTCCCAACCAGCACAGCCCTTTCCCCTGACATTCTCAATGTCTCCTCTGAACAACATTGAAAGAATGCACAAACTGCTGGAGATGTTTCAGCCCAAGAGAAAAAAGCATAAAAATCATCAACAAAAATATTTCTCACTCCAATCAATTGACTTAGGACGTGTTTTACACTTGCATTTATACAATGTAAATAGAGACTTATTTAGGACTTTTAACTTTATATATGATAGTTATATTTGTAAATGCTGAACAGATTTGGGGATTTAATTATATGTATTACACTTGTATATATATTCAATGATATTTGATTACAAGCATATGATTACTGCTCTTTCTTTGATTACTGACTTTCTGTTTATTATATATGACAAAGTACTCATTTTAGCTACATTTTTATGGATGTGAATAATGTACATAATTAGGAGTATTTTTTTGCTGTTGACATGTTTTGTGCCAGCACTGGTTCTTGAACTCAGTTCCTTGGCTTTTTTGCTCAAATGTAGCCCTCTAACCACTTAAACCATAAACCACACCTCAACTTTCAGATTTTTGTTGGTTAATTAGAGATAACAGTATGATGGCTTTTCTGCCTGGCCCAACATTAAGCCATGAGCTTCAGATCTCAGCCTACTGAGTAGCTAATATGACAGGTGTGAGTCACCCATGCCTGATTTAAGAGGCTTCATGTGATATTTCCATAAATGTCTGCAATGTTCTTTGATAGTACACACTCTTCTATTACTACTTATATGCCTCTACCTGCCATTCCTCATTTATCCTTTCATTCCCACTCTTCAGTGTAGATAGATAGACAGACAGACAGACAGACAGACAGATAGATAGAGAGAGAGAGAGAGAGAGAGAGAGAGAGAGAGAGAGAGAGAGAGAGAGAGATGATAGATAGATAGATCCCTCTTTCTCTTATATTGGTGCCCAGTTACTACTGTTCTCTGGTAAATGGCATAATTCCATTCATTTTAATAGCTAAATAAGTCTCCATTAAATATTTATGTCATATTTATTTTATCCATATTTTCATTGATGGGAATTTTAGGCATGCTTATTCTATCCTTTGGATACTGTAAAGAGTTCCAAGATAAGCATGAGTATATAGTTGTAATATTTTATGCTTTCTTTATTCTTAGATTTTAGGTTTATTTAAGTGACCAGGATATTAATAATTAAGGTTTATAATAGTGAGAGTAGAAACATTTTTAATAAACTTTGACTTTCATTCAGTCTAACTATTTATATTTTTGGTAATGATAGAAAGGAAAATAGCTTCTATTTACTATACCTTACATGCAGGGATTTTAAAAGAAGCAGTTTCTTTAAAAGAAAATAGATGATACAACAACATGACCCAAGACGTTTTAGGCCGGGCCTGGTCTCAGTTGTTCTGACCTTTGCATCAGTAGCTCATCTGTGATTTCAAATGAAATGACTATTTCTTTGAGAGCCATATGGAAAAAATTCAACCCAGTGAAAAATAAAAACAACAACAAACCCCAACTATTGCTTCTGAGAAGTTTTAGGTAAGTTATAGCTTATTTTGAAAGCTGGAAAAAAATCCATTCAGTTACAAACCATCTCATTAGTTTAGGTCACATAATTTATGCTGTGTACAAATAGGGGGAATCTATTTATCTGGATTATACAACATGATTTTAAGGGCCTATTTATGTATATACATGCATGTGTTAGGTGTTTATGTGCACATACATATGCATACCTACATTATAAAAAGCTTGCCTAACTGGGAGCCAGTGACTCAGGCCAATATTCCTAGCTACTCAGGAGGCTGAGATCCGATGATCCCAGTTCAAAGCCAGCCCAAGCAGGAAAGTCCTTGACACACTTATCTCCTATTAACCACTAGAGAACTGTAAGTGGTACTGTGGCTCAAGTTGTAGAGCACTAGTCTTGAGCTGAAAAGCCCAGAGATAGATCCTAGGCCTGAGTGCATGCCCCATGACCGACCAAAACCAAAAATGTGCCTTAATTCTGAATTGTTGGATATTTAAATAAGGAATATATTATATGCCTAGAGAACATAGAAATACAGTGGCAACAGTTCAAAACTTCCACTTGACTGTTTGCTCTCCAACAAATCACAATTTAAAACAGGAATTGATTTATTAGGTGGGTCTTCACATTGGCTGAACATAGTAACCAATGGGGGAACTTTTAAAGATTATGATGCCAATTAAAACTGTGTCTTTGGGGGTCATCATTCTTGTGGTTGTATTTATAAAGCTTCCTAGGTGATTATTGTATTCAGGCACGGTGAGCAACAAATGTGCTATAAAAATACAATAAAATATATCATAAGCCAAATCTTTTGTTTAGCAACAATTTGTCACTTCTTTCATCAGAGGAAGCCAACATGAGAAAATTAGAGTAAAATGAATGAACTTTCCCTTCACAATGCTCAAAAACACCCCTTCTCTAAACAGAGCATGAACAATGAAAACTTTCTATGTCTTTTTAACGTGACTGAAATCTGGTAGAACTTTATTTTGAATACAGTCATGGCCTAGGTGTATACACTGGAGCAGATTCACAGTTATGTACTAAACATGCTAATATCTTATACCTTTATGTCTTTTAAATTTAATGTTTATATCCACAAGACAATTTTTTATTTTCTTTAATTTTCTTTTACCTTTTTTTATCTTTATCTTAAAGTACAACAGGATTACAATGCAACATGTCAGTTCATGACTATAATGCATCTCGATTAATCTCACCCCTTCCACAATTCCCCTCTTCTCTGCTAACCTCTCCTTTCCCCTTCATTTTTTCTAGTTTTATTTTCTAACATGGACTTTGAATATGATGACTTCAATTTTCTTTTCATGAGCTCCCATCCCCCCTTTCTGTAATAAAGAAGCTTATTGTAGCAGATGGTAGGGACTGAGGGACAATATGGAATCTGGGGACACAGGCACAGGAGTCTGTATCGTTGGTTTAAGGGTCCTAACCTTCAAAAGAAACCTCGAATTTCACAGAACAGCAAGTGGACCCTTACACAGTATATGCACTGAGTTTGACCACAAATGGTAATAAATTAAATTTAAAAGATGGCTACAAAGTATATGACATTATAATTAATGTGAATAGTCCCCCAAGATCTCACATGGAAACAGTTTTGATATAAAAT
Source organism: Perognathus longimembris pacificus (assembly GCF_023159225.1). NCBI lineage: Eukaryota > Metazoa > Chordata > Mammalia > Rodentia > Heteromyidae > Perognathus > Perognathus longimembris. The sequence continues at coordinate 9,161,616 of NC_063184.1, forward strand.
TGTCACAGAATATCTGATTAGTCCCAATGTAATCCTCTAAATGTGTAAATGTAGAAGCAGGAGGCCTGTGGCCTGTTCTGAAGGAAATACAGCAATGGAAATATTAACCTAGTCACTGATCTCCTTATTGGGATGGTGTCATATTGGGGTGGTTGGAGAACAAAGGAAAGATTTTTTCTGTATAAATATCATTATTCTGTTCACACCTTTGTTTGTAGCCCCGTGCAATCCAGTTTACTCTTCTGACCTCCACATCCTAAAATATTAAATATGCCCCTGGGTTATTTGGAAATAGATTGTTAGGTTTCAGAATATCTCACCCATTTTGTGTGCTAGTAAACGTTGCCAGAAGCTTGGTGATTTTTTAAAATCTTATTTTATAGTAATTATTAAGTAGTTGTGTAAAGGCGTTACAATTCCACAATCATTTTATGAGTACAAAGTTTCTGGACAACATCACCCCTTCCTTTGTTATCTCCCATTTTCTTATTTCCATCCCTACCCACAAATTACATAGCTCATGTTTTCCATAGTGTACATTAAAGACAATGACTGCATTTGCTCACCCTTCTTCCCTCCATTCCTGTGCCCTTCTCCAATGCTTTGGATTCCCCCCTTCCCCCCCAAAAAAAAAACATATTTACATTTACTGCCATTCGTTTGGATAAATACTACTTTAGTTGTTTAGAAGAGATATGCCTTTGGATTTCTTCGGTAAGTGTACCATCGTTTAGTCAGTTACCATTCCTAGCTGTATTTTAGATGTAGTTTCCACATAGGAGAGAAAACATGGGCCGTTTATCTCTCTGAGCCTAGCTACTTCACTTTACATGATTTGTTCTAGATCTACACGTTTCCCTGCAAATGGCATAATGTTATTTTTTCTAATGGGTGTGTAAAATTTCACTGTGTACCATTGATACCACATTTTTTGGATCCAATCATCTATTTCAGGGCATCTGGACTATTTCCATAACTTGGCTATTGTAAATAGGAATCCTGACTTGTATTGCTCTGGATAGTTGCCCAAGAGTTGAGCTCAGAGACTGGCAGAAGATCTCTACCAGCCATACGCCTGAGTGGGGCCTAACATCCGAAGGAGCTAAATACAGACTTCTCAAGAGGAAGGGAGAATGTCCAGAAAACACATGAGACAATGCTTGACATCCCTGCCCATAAAGGAACGACATTGTGATTCCATCTCTCTTCCTATTAGATTGGGCAACAAGGAGAATTCCAACAATTAGGAATGCTGGCAGGGATGTAGGGGGAAGGGACCTCACTACACTATTTTTGGGAATATAAACTAGTGCAGCCACTCTGGAAGGTGGTTTGGAGAATCCCCCAAACACTAAACAGACTATCGAATGATTCATCTTCATCACTTTTGGTGTTGTTGGTTTTTTTAATGGAAATTTATTTCTCATAATTTTATACACTAGAAAGCCTGGGATCAAAGGCACTGACAGGTTAAAAGCACAATTGCTGTTTTGAAGATTGTGCTTTTGATGTTTCTTCTAGGGACTTAATAGGATCTTCCAGATCTTCATAGGGGGGAAGAATAAAAGACATAGAACTCTTCCTCATATCTGTTTATAGAGGCATTAACTCAGTCATCTGCATCCACTCTGAAGATGTCCCATTAGGCCTATCTCCTAATAATTTTACATTGAGCACGAAATGTCAATACATGAGAGAACAAATCATTGCACCATAGCAATGATCACATTTTTCCTCCTGATCATTTATGGTCAAATCAATATAATACATGGACAACTGCCCTGTGCTGGGTGGAAATTTATCTGTCATCTTAGCTATTCCTCTCCACTATTATAGTTTTAATCCTAATAATTTTCTCTGAGTGATATGGATATAAAGTGTGTCTGTATGCAATCTGATTTTTTATCTCTAAGAAAGCGAAATCTAAGACAGAAAAATGCCGTGTACTTTTGCTGAATCTGTTGTCAGTCCTGGAAATTTACTATTCTAAAGGGAAATTAAAGAAGTTCTTATCACTTCCATGATAACATGAGAGTCTTCATGTTATACATAGTCTTATGTGTAAAAGAAAATAAATAATGTTTTGACTTTATATTATTAATTATTTCCACAGAGACAAAGACCAAATCATCTTAAAATTATTCTAAAAAATAGAAAATCACTGTGTTATAATCACATATGAAGAAAATGAAAACAGCAGAACATAAAGTACTTAGCCTGATGAGTAATTTACATATACTCAGAAAACTAAAGAGAGAAGCATATTTGGCTTCTAAATCAAACAAGTAGTTCATTTTTCATGTCATAAGATATTTTAGTTCCTCCTTTTATAGTTCATTAATTATAGAAAAGGCAGTGATTTTCTGCACAATACTTTCAAAGAAAATATGTCAGAAGTTCCAAAACTTGAATTCTTTCTTATTCATTTTAATATACAGCCATGTGGGCAAATTGCTTCATGATCCTGTCATAAAGCAAACAAAAGGCTTTGAAGATATTGTGATATGATGAGTTCTTTAGTTAGTAAAATTACTATGCAAGATTTGTACTTTTTTCTGACCTGTAATATAACTCATTTTGTGGATTTATTTTCAAATGGACTTTAGAACACACATTTCAATGATTTGAATTACTCTGTTAAGATAAACAATACAGAGACCAAATAGTTGCATAATTTTAGGCAATGGAGAAAAACTCTGGTTATCTCTATTGGTTGTTCATTTAGCAGAGTCACCACATATGAATTTACTTAGGAACTACTGTGGCTCCATTTACCACTTAATGAACTAGAACAATTTCAGAAGAGCTACTGAAAGTTTCCTGAGTTAATGTAATATTTAAATTACATTCATGGGTAATCTACAAAACTTCTAAATAGAGGCAATTGAGAAGAAGTTACCTTGTATATGGTTTTGTGTTGTGTTGGGGAAATTCTTCTCTGAAGATATATAGGATAAATTAAATATAAACTAAAGTAAAATTTATAATTTTATCAGTACATGAGTTCATATTTCTCATAAATACCAAATAATGTGCCTGTAAGAATCGTTTTGATAGCATTTTTGACAATCTTTCTTCTTTTAATGAATTTTCCATAAACAGGAAAATGCTTCTCTTAGGCCACTTTATAAACCATAAATTTAGGCCTATGTCAGCACCTATCATTCATTCTAAGCAAATTATATAACCTCTTTCCATTACCTTTTCATTCATAAAGTGAAAATATATGTCTTATGGAATGTAATAATTATTATACAATAAATCAGATAACATATGCAATTCCCATCATCCACCAGATCACAAATGCATCTTTTTGATCACTTAGCCCATTCAATGATCTTCAAATGCCTTGAAACATCAATTAAAATACAGAAAAAAAACAGTTTGAATAATCATTCCACACCTTTATTCCATTATTTTGTTTTTTTAAATACAGGATGGTTTAAATTGAAAGGCTGCCATGTACGAAAAGTACTTATTGTCATTTTGATTGAGGCTAATTGTAATAAGCTCTTGACTGAAATCTCATATCTGTTTTCTAAAAGGAAAGTATTTAGAGGTTCAATAACTTCAATAACTTTTAGACATGTTAACATTAAAAGAACTTTTGTATTGATTAACAGCCTATTATGTAATTTGTTTATCCAATAGTCACTACTTTATACAAATAAAATATATAATAAATATTAAAGGTCATAATGTTTGTATTCTGTAGTGAGTTATTAAAATAATCAATGATAATATGCTCTTCCTTCCTTCCTTCCTTCCTTCCTCCTTCTTTCCATCCTTCCCTCTCTCCTTCCTTCCCTTTCTTCCTTATTTCTTTTTTCTCTTATATGTGCCAGAACTCATAGCCTGGACTTTAACTCACACCTTTTGCAATCAAGGCTGGCACTTCAGCCATTTGTGCCATTTCTTCCTTTTTGGTGGGTAATCGAAGGATAAGAGTCCACAGACTTTTCTTTCCAGGTTTGTTTTAAACTCCAATCCTTAGATTTCAGCCTCTTAACTAGATAGGATTTAAAGCATGAGCCACAAGTATGTAGCCATTTATTGATTGATTGATTGATTGATTGATTGCCAGTCCTGGGACTTGAATTCAGGGCCTGAGCACTGTCCCTGGCTTCTTTTTGCTCAAGGCTAGCACTCTGCCACTTGAGCCACAGTGCCACTTCTGGCTGTTTTCTATATACGTGGTGCTAAGGAATCAAAACCAGGGCTTCATGTATATAAGGCAAGCACTCTTGCCACTAGGCCATATTCCCAGCCCCCTTATTTTATTTTTATTATGTTATTTTGTAATATAACTCATAGGAAGGGAAAGTATTCTAGATCTTTAACATTATATCGTATTAAAAAAAAACTATAAGCAGATCTGTTTGAAATCAACACTGTAACAGTTTAAAAACCAACACTCAGATTTTAGTAATAGTGTCTTGAGGAAAACTATTATGTTAGCTGAAATGTATCTCACTTCTTCATGTGGCAACTTGATTCTCTGGAGAGAATCACTTCTCTGAACAGAGGACTCTCATGCTGGAAGAGGGAAAACTAATTCAGAACCTAACTTCCTCTACTGTTCTTTCCTTCTGGCTATACATTCCTTTAACACCCAATTTTTTTTGGCCAGTCCTGGGGCTTGGACTCAGGGCCTGAGCACTGTCCCTGGCTTCTTTTTTTTGCCCAAGGCTAGCACTCTGCCACTTGAGCCACAGCGCCACTTCTAGCCGTTTTCTGTATATGTGGTACTGGGAAATTGAACCCAGGGCCTCATGTATACAAGGCAAGCACTCTTGCCACTAGGCCATATCCCTAGTCCCTTTACCACCCTATCTTAAGTTTGAGGTAGAAAATAACCTTAACTTAACAATTAAAATATCCTTGTAAAATTTTTTAAATTAAAGCTAGTTCAGTCATGTAGGCAAAGTGGGTTAAATAAAACACAGTCACTGTGGATATTCTAATAGCAATAGCCATATGAAAAAATATATTAGTATGCTTATATGTATGCTGAGGTGTTTGGGGGCAGCCAAAATGTGGTGCTTACATGATGATGGAGGGTAAAATGATTTAATGGGAATCTTCTGTTCCTCTTGAATCTTTTATACTAAACAAAGCATGAGAGGTAGAGATGGTTTCAGATGATAATCAGATTAGATAAAACTTTCCCATTAATATCTAAAATTTATATTGTATCTAACATTCTTGCAAAAATGGCCCAAATTCTAGGTTTTATTTTTTAGCATACTATAATTTGGAGAGCACAAGAATAATATACTTATCAACTGATTATACCCATTTGCAAATTCATAAATCTACATTTGACTCTGCTTTATTCTGTTCTGATTTGTTTCTTCAAATCTTGTAACAAGCCAACAACTGATTATTTGAAGTCTTGATACTCATATTTGTCTTCCCTAGAATATTCAACTGTAACATTACAGCTTTTACCATTTTCTTAGCAGATAACATCAATCTGAAATAATGAAAAAAATAAATTGGAAGACTATTACTGTTAATATTAAAAACTGAAGAGAATGATAAGACACTGTTGATTAAGCTGTTTGCCATTTTATACTTATTTATTATTATATTTTAATTTATGGTTAACATATAATGACTTATCATTTTATTTTTATTGGTAAACTGCTCATAGGTAAAAATAAATCTGATAAATTCTATTAGATATGTACCTGGAAGATATATTTTATTCATATATTTAAATCATATATTAGTCATGAAGAATGATCCAAAGAATTGTTTCTCAAAGAAATATAAATTCTATATAACTAACATTTCATTTAAATGTATAAAAATGAACATAATTTTATAGTAATATCTTTGCTCCTTTTGAATTATTTTAAATTCTTTTATTTATTTATTTAGTGCTTTATTTGTTTATTTATTTATTTTCCAGTCCTGTGTCTTGAACTCAAGGCCTGAGCACTGTCCCTGGCTTCTTTTGGCTCAAGGTTAGCACTCTACCTCTTGAGCCACAGCGCCCCACTTCCTGCTTTTTCTGTTTATGTGGCGCTGAGGAATTGAACCCAGGATTTCATGAATGCTAGGCAAGCACTCTACCAGTAAGCCACATTCCAAGACTATTTTTATTTTGAATTACTTTTATTTCTAAGCATTCCTGGGGAATTGAACTCATGGCCTTGTGTGTTTGCTAGGGACTTCAGGAACACTTGACTCTAGTCCAGCATTTTGATGGTAGTTGTAATTTCATCAACTTTTCTTCCTGGTATAGATTCAAACCTTGACCCCAAGACCTCAGCCTTCTCAGTAGCTAGGATTACAAGCATGAGCCACCAGCCCCTGACAGTGTATAATGACTGTTGAGGTACTTATACAGATAGAAATAATTTCCACATCCTTACCTTTCTCTACCACCAACCATTTTGCTTTGACTGTGACCATCATGGTACTGAAAAGAAGATATGCTTTTCTCTCTGATTTTCAAAAGAGCTTATTGGAAATGTCTTAGAAATTTCTGTGTCTCATATTGTCTTTTGGCATTTTCTTTTCTTTTCAGTAATAGGGGGCTTAATTTCAGATCTCACCTTCTACTCAGTCTTCATCCACTCCCATCTGGTGTTCTAGCACTTGACCAATGCCTCCACTTCTGGCTTTTTGCTGCCTAATTGAAAATAAAGAGTCTTTCACATTTGTCCATACAACTGGCTCAAAATAGCAAATTTTAGACCTCAGCTTTCTGATTAGCCAAGTATACAGGCTTGAGCCACTGCCATTGGCTATTTCTTTTGGCATTTTTAGTAGTGTCTTCCGGGGCTTTTAATTAATTTTCATAAGTTTATCTGTAAGTTTCATAAGTTTATCTGTAGTAAAATGAGGCACTACTGACAACCACTGGTTGGTTTCTAACTTCTTAGATTTGATAAGAACATTTAGAGAAACATGGGCAGAAATGCCCAAGGTTCATACTGAGCAGAACAACATGAGATTAAGTACAAGTAAAATGATGTCATGAAGAAAATAGTTAAGCATGAAATATATGAGGCAGGTTACAGATAGAGCATGACAAATTTTTGTGGCAGAGTTTTGTGTTTTTTTTAATAAATACAAAGACTTCAACAAGTGTTATTATTTTAATGTAGTAAATACATAAAGCAGCAAGAGTCACTCTTGATCATTGTGGATGGCTGTACACATGTTTATGTACTTTCCTTTCTCACCATGAGCAGCGCACCAGGATTATCTACAGACACATGCTGTTTGTTGAGTTCTGATTTTACAATAGCTGCAATATCTCAGTGATCAGCATTTTTCTGCTACCTTAAAATTCCTTTTTTTAATTGAAATTTTATTGGCAAGGTGATGTACAGGGGGGTTACAGTTACATAATAAGGTAGTGAGTACATTTCTTGTCATATTTATTACACCTCTAACTTAAAATTCTTAAGTCCACTGTCATTTATGTAACTCATGAGTGACAAGAGTGCTCTTATTTGGTAGGTGAAGATCATTCATCAGGAGAACAGGATGTGGGAGTAGAAAGAAAGAAGAAATACAACTGTTCAGAAAAATTGTCATCTGAGAAAGGAGAGGATGAGAAATATGAATCTATCTCCAGGTAGTATAATCATTTCCATAATTACAAATCACAACATACTAATTTAAGTTAATTTATACTTGCTAGAAATGGGAAAGCAAATATGCAAACTATGGGAAAGAGTTGAGAAATGTTTAAATACCTAAATGAGAGCTCCCAGGGGGTCAAAAGAGGACCCCAGCAAGGAGACCTCAGGGAAAAGCTATGGATTCCAGACAGAGGACAATTCCCTGGGCAGCAACTCAGAGTTACAGAGAGCACCCAACATCCCTGACCATATAAGAAATACAAATCAAAACAACACTGATATTCCAGCTCACTTGAGTAATAATGTCCATTTTCAAGAAAACTAATAACAAAAGATGCTGGCGGGTATGTAGCTAAAAAGTAACCCTACTACACTGTTGGTGGGAGTGCAAACTTGTTCAACCACTCTAGAAAGCAGTGTGGAGGTTCCTCAAAAGGCTAAACATAGAGCTCCCATTTGACCCAGCAGCCCTGCTTTTGGGCATTTACTCAAAGGATTACAAGCATGACTACTCTAAAGCTACCAGCACAACTCTGTTCATTGCAGCACAATTTACCATCACTAAAATTTGGAACCAACCCATATGCCCTTCCGTAGATGAATGAATCAAGAAAATGTGGTACATATACACAATGGAATTCTAGGCTTCCATCAGAAAGAATGACATTGCCCCATTTGTGAGGAAATGGAAAGACTTGGAAAAACTCATACTAAGTGAAGTGAACCAGACAGAGAAACATAGACTCTATGGTTTACTTCATTGGTAATAATTAGTACATGTCTAGGGTAGTCCTAGCAGAAGATCACAATATCTCAATAGATATGTTCATATGAACAAATAAGTTGATGCTAAGCAAAATGAACTCCAAGTTTTGGAAATAAGACCTTTATCATTGTTGTTGTTATTTTAAAAGTACCATGTAAAATTGTGCCTTTTTCTTTTGTCCTTCTTCACCATGGTTTTACCCCTGGTGTCACTGTACTTGATTTTGGTACCCCGGGTATTGTATATACATTTATCAGAGCTAGGGAAGGGAAGGGGAACATCAAAGTGGATAAGGGGTAAAAGGAGAACAAATGCAACAGCAATACTTAGAAAACTATATGTTGTAAACCAGCTGTACAACTCCAGGGAGCGGGAATGGGGAGGGAGGAGATGTGGGAGAAAATTAAAGGAGGAGGTAACAAGTTTGATAAGAAATGAACTCCCTGCCTTACATATAAAATTGTAACCCCTCTGTACATCACTTTGACAATAAATTAATAATAATGAAAAGTCTTATGCTGATAATAACTTAAATATATATATAAGGTCACCACAGTAAAAGTAACTCATTATTATGTTAAAAGTAACTCATTATTATGTTAAAAGTAATATGTTAAAATTACATTTTATTAGACAGGGTGAACTAGAAGTAGGCAAGAACAAGTCTTCCAGATAGTGTGTTCCTGGAAATAACAAGCATTTGAGAATAATAATAATTTAAAAAATGAACCTGAAAATACTAATATTAAGATAAAAATCAAAACAAGGTTACACAATGATAAAACAATCATGAAGTAAGAAAACAATAAAATAGCAATGATGATGTGGAATGGGACTGTAATAATACAAAAATGAAAAGGTTAAGGACAATAATGTAAATCAGATTAGAAGGAAACTAAGCAAAAAATAAGACTACATATCTTTATCATATTAATCAAGAAGGTAGCTTTAATATGTCTTAGGAGTAATGTCTAAATATGTGGTAAATATTTAGAGATTAAAAGGAAAAATTTACATTAAATAATAACAATATATTATATATAAATAATATAAAGATACTCCCCATCTGTATTATTTATAAATTAACTTTTTTTTCCTTTTGCTGGGTTTGTACTCGAGGCCTACACACTGTCCCCGAGCTTCTTTTACCTAAAGGTTAGTACTCTACCCTTGAGTCACAGTACTACTTACAGTTTTCTAGTGGTTAATTAGAGGTAAGCTTCTCACAAACTTTCCTGCCCTGGCTGTTTTGAACTGTGATCCTCAAATCTCAATCTCGTGTGTAGTGAGGATTACAGGTGTGAGCCATTGGTGCCCAGCTGTAAATTAACATTTGTAAGAAAACAAAAACTAAATTTTTTATTATCTCTGAATGTAAGCATACTACTTCCTAAAATCTTTAATGTAATGTTGAAATATCTGCAGAACTTTTTGTTCTTTAAACAGCTAATAACCCAGTAATTTAAAAATTAGAAAGTAAATAAACATGTAGAAATAATTTAGAAAAATAGATCAAGTGTATAGATAGGAATTATTCAAATAATTTTAAAATCGTCACTTTTTTTCCTGACTAGAACAGGTGGTGATACAGAGTTTCTCCCTATCTATGTATTTGTCTGGTATCAGCTTGGCATTGAAGAGGAGAGGGAGGTCCCGAGCTGCCTCCCCTCTCGCCCTGGGGCTGCTTGGCTGTTAGCCACTCCTACCCCCTTCTGGGGTCTGAAACCGGAAGGGGCAGCCAAACCAGCCCCGACTCTGGTCTGCGAGCACGTGTGTCATAATGGCGTGGTCAGGCGCCCAGAGGGTGATTCTGTGGGAAATGACATTAGCCTATAGGGGAGGTCTTAGGACACTGCTCTTGGATGGATATGCTCACTAGCCTATCGCTAGCAACTGGTCAGTCCCTCTCCTTCCCTCGTCATTACTGCTATAAGTTTGATTGCTCCTCCCTTGAATAAACGAAAAGCTCCTGAAGCTTACTCAGAAATGCCCACGCGTACCTGGCTTCCTTATTCTTGGTGAGTATAGGGAGGGGGAGGGCATTCTTACAGCCACATGCCACCGAGGTTTACCCGTGGCCCCCATTCCAGCTTGGCTTGCCTGCAGGTCGGGCAGCCAAGGCTAGAGAGTGGCAGGGGAACACAAAAGGCTTGGCATCTCCATGAAGGAGAGGTATAAATTTAGCCCGGCATGTATCAAACTAACACATCATTTTGTGAAATTGTGAGGAATGTGTGATCATTTGTCTATTGTATATTCTTTGAGTTACTTTTCCGAATGCAGCTAATTTTCTATTTATACAACATAATATTAACTATACAAATGTCTTGGCTGGTGTTGTGCAATTCTACTGTATAATCACTCAATAGTATTTCATAGGTAAAATTAAATGTGGGTGCTGATTTCTCACCTGTGCAATGGTCTCAAGTGACATGGTCATTGATAGATGCATATTTGTGCTACGTGGTAAGTGGTTTCATGTACTTGTATGTATTCGTATGTTTCTGCCACACATAATGATGGAAATATTATGGACAAACTTGAACTGTTATGTAGATTTAGGGCAGAAGTGGAATACAATGTTTCTCATCTTAGAGCAGAGAGAACTAAAATACTGACACTTATTTCATGACATCTAGAAACTTCACAGATAGCCAGACAGCCTATCCTTGTTCTGAGTATTCTCAGGGAAGTCACAGAAAATGGGCCGTGAGAGGCAGCCAGATTTCATAACACTGTGAGAATACCAATACTGTCAGGTTCTAGCATTCTGTAATTCTTATGGTAAATTAATTTCATTCAATTCTGTTTTCATTATTATGAAATACATCTAAGCCATATTTATGTATTGTTTGCTATTCAGAACTCAGTATTCTTTTGCTGATGCTATCATTTAACTTTTGGAAGATAACAAAATGTGCAAGATAAAGTTCAGTAATAATTTGTAGAGCCTTTATATGATATTTACATAATTTAATTTTGCAGAGCATATAATTCATAGAAAAACATTCATTATACCACACGAACTGCTGAAGAACAAGTTAAACTTCATGATTCCTATTTATAAGGATACAGTTGATTATTGCATGTTTTAGCCAGGATTCTGGACAGATTATTAAACCTTCAGAAGTTAATGATGACTTAATCTCAAAACTGAAAAAGAGTGAGTTCATGCAAAAGCCTGTCTGAGTCTTATTTATGTATATCATAGCAAATTATATGACATATTTCTTTTACTTTACTACTCAGAAATAATTAATAATAAGAGAATAAAAGAAAGTTTTTAAATACCAGAGTAATAGTTTGGTGCTACTCAAGAACAAGCTTAACTATTCCTCTGGTATTCCTCCAAATTATAAAATTATTATATTGGGAAAGAGAGTTTAAAATGTTAAGAAAATATATGCCTTTTTTGCTAATTTGAGGGATAGAGCCCAGAATTTCACATCTACTAGAAGAATGCTCTACCACTGAGCCAACACCCAGCTGAATAAATCTTATTTTTAGAGGTCTTGCCATTAGCAGATTGTTAGATTACACAGGTTTCTGTCATTCCTGAAGTTGACCCTCAGAGAAATGCAAACATTGGCAAGAGACACTAGATTCTCAGGAGGAAACAGAAGGTAAATGATAACTTGATTATGAAATGAGACTTAAAAATGTCAGGTGTGACCTGAGTCGAATGGTGTCTTCTGAGAAGTGCTCTCATGCCATTAGTGTGGATTGGGGGAAACAGAAAGCAAATATCATTAATGAAATCAAGTTTATCATAACCCTTAGGCAATCAAAATAGGAAGCATTGTACTTTTCTGTAAGCTGCTAAAATTTGTGATATTGTTGTGTGTTGGTAACTGAACACAAAAGAAAAAAAATAATAAAAGGGATGCAGCTGGGTACCAATGGCTCACACCATTCAAGAGGCCAAGATCAGATGATCATGGTTTGAAGCCAACCTGGGGAAAAAGTCTCAAACTCTAATCTCCAATTAATCACCAAAAAGCCAAAAGTAGAAATGTGACTTGAGTGGTAAAGCTCTAGCTTTGTGTGAAAATGCTAATGGACATAACCCAGGCCCTGAATTCAATCCCTAGGACCAGTATATACTCTGCGTGTGTGTGTGTGTGTGTGTGTGTGTGTGTGTGTGTGTGTGTGTCCCTATGCACAGGGCAGTCCTGAAGCCTTTCAAAAGATCTGTGGTTAGCAAGTGCAATGATTATGTCTCCGAAGACATGAGACAAAGTCTGGATACAATTTAGGTTGCCATTACTAGGAAAAGGGGTTGTGCATGGCAGCTTGTGACCTAAGTGAAAGAAAATGATACTCTTCAATCTTCTCTAATTTGAAAGGAAAACCAGTGACAAAGAATTACCTCATCTAATCAGCAACAGGACTAGGCTCGAGGAACCCGACTGGGGCTTGTTTGACTTGGTTTTCTCATCAATGATGATTCCATACATCTATTTCTTATCATTAATGATTTTTGCAAAACCTCTTCTCAATCTATTTATATATTTAACTTAATATCTTGTGATAATGCATCCCATAAAATAATGACATACTGTATAAAGCAGACCTCATTTGCATATGATTTAGCAATACCATTTGAAAACATGAATAAGAATTATATTTGCAGTCTGCTTATCACCTGGGATGCTAAATGCAATGCTATGATCATACATTTTATTTTCATTATTGTCCTATTAACATCATGTTTTATCCTCAAGCTTATGAAAAGCCTGGGCTCTTATGACATTATGTACACTAAAATCCTAGAAAAGCATATTTATGCGATTGCAGGAATGGCCAATATGAAAATGTTTAGCTCGTCAAGTGTTATTGTTTAGTATCTTTCCCTGCCGACAACTCTGTTTCATCTATCTACTTTAATGGACACACCTAACTATATATTGATTATCATGAAAAATATGTACTGTTTCCAGCAACACTGTTTTGGTAAATCGAAGAAACATTAACGGTGTCACTTTTATTTTATTTTGTGTTACAAAGAATCCTGAATTGCATCATAGATTTATTTTTCATTATTTCCATTGCAGTACCAGGTTTAGAACTCAGTGACTTATACTTGCCAGGCAGATGTTCTATCACTTGCTGGAATTACCAAATCTCTGGGATTACAGGCATGCGAAAGCACATTGAGCTATCAAGTGCTCTTGCCTTTCTAATTATCACTATGGGATGACAGAAAATACTGGCACTATGTTTTGAGTCTTTTCATCTTCTAGGCCTGTAAGTCTCTGAATTTAGGCTTTCTCCAATTTATCTATTCTGCATTTTGTAATAGTAGAAAAAATTGACTAAGAGAGTGGGACCTGAACGTAACGAAGATGGAGTAGAATTAACTCCTTAAGGAGGAGCAATTATAATTATGGCAAGAATTAGAACTGTTTTTCTAACAGTTATTAAGTGATTGCTTAGAGAAAGAAGTGTGTGTGTGTGTGTGTGTGTGTGTGTGTGTGTGTGTGTGTGTGTGTGTGTGTGTTGGTCCTCGGGCTTGAACTCAGTTCCTGGGCTTTTTTTTTTTTTTTGGAAGCTGCATGAGGCAGGCTGGTGACCTGAGGAACCTGCTGGTTTTTACTGTACAGGAATAACATAACAGGTTAAGGACACATGAGAGAAGCAAAGAAAATTGGGTAAATATTGCCTGGACTTTGTTTTGTTTTTTTGCCAGTCTTGGGACTTGGACTCAGGGCCTGAGCACTGTTGCTGGCTTCCTTTTGCAAGGCTAGCACTCTACCACTTGAGCCACAGTAACACTTCTGGCTTCTGAGTGCTTCCGGTGCTGAGGAATTGAACCCACAGTTTCATGCAGGTTAGTCAAGCACTCTACCAGTAAGCCTCATTCCTAGCCCTGTCCTGGGCTTTATATCAAAGTTAGTGCTCTGCCACTTGAGCCACAGCTCTATTTATAAATTTTTGCTGATTAATTGGAGATAAGATTTGCTTCATTATATATGGCTAGATAGATATCTCCATTTTCAGACCACAGCTTCCCAAGTAGCTAGTATTATAGGCATGAGCTACCAGGGTCTGGTTGAATCTATTTTATTTTTCTCTCTGAATATGCTTATCCAACAAATGTATGTACTCCCATCCTGAGTGATTCAAATGTAAATTTTGCAAAACCAAAATATAGACAGGAAATAACACAAATATTATTATTGCCATATACCTTGCTACTCATTACCTAGTGAACAGTCATTTGAAAACTATATTTCAACATCTATATCTTTTTTAAATATAATAATTGTGTATGTATACATACATACTTAATTACATTTTTGTCCATTGTGGGGCTTGAACTCAGGGCCTGCTGTCTCTTTGAGCTTTGGCTCAAGGCTACTACTTTGAGCCACAAGACCACTTCTAGTTTTCTGATGATTTCTTGGAGACAAAAGTCTCATGGAGATTTCTGCCCTGTAGCTTTGAACCACAATCCTCAGATAACAGTCTCGTGTGTAGCTAAGATTACAGGCATGAATCACCAGGACCCCACTAGATTTCTTTAAGAGTTTATGTAATCATCCTAAGTATTCTTTGGAGAATCTGATTCAAAAATAAAGTTAAAAAATTATTTTCAAATTTGCCTCTAATATCTAGATAAGAGGACCATAAGGTAGTAGTGTCCTTTGCATTCTTCTTTCCCTCCCTCCTATCAGTAGCCACTATCAGTTATTTTGTATTTTATTCACTGGGAATTCGAATGGTTTTTCTCATGTGTACATTCAGTTTCAACTAGTGCTGTAAAGTCACCTAAGCTTCAATTAGAAAAAAAAATCAAATAATAATCCAATTAACAAGGCTTCAAAAAGAACATAAATGTATAGTACTAAAAACTTTGTACAATGTGAATGCTCTGCTCATAAGTAATCAGTAAGGCATAAGCTTCTTTCCAGTGAGGATCATTTGTATATCCTCTCATAAATATTTTTTGAAGAATCATTTAAGACTTGATTGTGAAGAATATTTGGCAATAAAAGTTTATGTCCTGAGATTTGTTTGGGTATAAAAGAATAAATCTAGTCTGATACAATAGATTAATTTAGTAGATATCATTTTGGAACTCATCTTCTCAGAGAGTTTTCACTTCATAATCAGTAAGAAGTGGCTGTTTTGCCTTCCCATTCCACTTTAAAATACCACCCACAAGAAATTACATGAAAAAACCCCAAGAAGCAGGAAATGGTTTTGTGAATGGATTAGTGTACATTCACATACAAGGTACTACAATCTTTATAATTGAATCATTAAGTTTCAGTTGCCATACCTATAAAGAAGTGTGTTGCAATTTTTTCACTATAATACCAAGAAGGAAATGAGATAATTGACTGAATATTCCCTATATGGTAAACTCATTTAGCAGCCATGTCTGAAAATCTAACTTTTCCCCATGTCTCAGTCTCTCCTTTGATTAGTTCTGCTGTCACTGTGTGACTTAATTTTGAAGAAAAACTAAACAACAACAAAAAAAACAAAAAGCAACAAAGGATATATTACATATTTTGACTAGAATCAGTCAGTTTCAAGATTATATTTTCATGTTACCATACTCATATACTTTTTTATTTATACATGGCCATTAAATCACCATCAGTATTCCAAAATAAATATTACACTGAGAATCATATCGGTATGTAGATATACACAGTAAGTTTCTAACCTATTTTTTTAAAAATCATGTTACTGGGTCACCAGTAACATTTGAGTATTAAAATAAAAAATCATTACATATGAGTCAGTTACAAAACATATCTATCTAGTCTGAGAATATTTTCATGAGCGGCAGTAGATAAAGTATAATGAAGACAAAGAGATATGCCACTTATATAAGAACTTTGCTGATAAATGGTACAGGTTATCTTACTTTGAAATCAGTAATTTATTATTCAAGTGAATGCATTGTTTGATTCAGTAGTTTTAGTATAATATTGTATGAATTCTAATATTACATTTGATTTTTACATATCACATCACTCCATTTTCTCTATTCTGTCCTGATTTTCTATTCTATCTATTCAATCCTAATTATGAAATATTTTCTAGTCAAATATTTTAATTCCTATATTTAAAACACCAACTCATTTGACTTTCTCAGTGGCTGTTCTAGAACACACACACTGAAATAAGGAATTGGCCACAATCTCACTAGTTTCAGATATGTGACTTCAGGAAATCTTATGCTTTGAGATCCATACTATGATTTAATGGGGATATAAAATTTTCTCCCATTAGGAAGAGATAAGTATAATTTTGAGCTTAAAAGGAGGAAATTAGTTTATTTGGTGAGTTAGTAGTTTTCCAAGGTTATTTATGAGTATTTTTTATCTAGTCTTCTAGAAATAAATGAGGTTTTATTATTCTATCACCTTTTAGTTAGTTGTGGACATTTACAGGTAGTCCCAGTTGTATATAAAGTAAAAACTCTAAGTTTGGCCAGTTAAATGGGGCTAATTACATGTCAGTTACTTCTCATTGAAAATTTCCAGAACTACTATAAACATTGTTTCTCATGTTCCCTGGCCTCCTTTAGTGCCAAATGTAGTGGTAGATATATTGAATTCTCAAACAGATTGGATCCAAGACTCAGAGAAGCATGATTCAAAGATTTTATTAATCTCATGTTGAACATTAATTGGTCATCCATTCATTATTTTCATAAACCACTAAGAGTTTGGAGTTGTTTTCTCAGACTGCATGGTGTGTATATCCTAATTGTTTAAAACAATTTTAACTGTCAAACAGTTTCTATTATCCAAATGGAATCATTAAAATCAATCCTTAGCTAGGTGCTCATGGATACTCAAGAGGCCAAGATATGAGGATTGCAGTTCAAAAGTCTATAGTCCAATAAACTACTCAAAAAAGGCTAGAAGTGGCATCGTGGCTCAAGTGGTAGAGTTCTAACTGAACAGGAAGTAGTTCAGGGACAGAACACAGGCAAGTTTTTAAAAAAATCAACCCTTATTATTTTGATAAATAAATCACTAAAGATTATGCAAAAATTATAAATGGACCAATGTTTAACAGACACCACATAGTTTTAAGAGAAATCCCATAGCTTCTACTAGGGATGTGGTTTCTTTGCATAATTTTCTGGTGAACAAACTTTTTTGGTGCTTTCATATTCTGACTGAAACTATCTTGATTCGAATAGAATGGCAATATCATGGAAATCAGAATACATAAATTCTTATGTCACATTTTATGACTAATTTGACTAGAAACTGAAAGGGAATGAGTTAGGCAATCAATATCTGTGTAAAAGGTAATTAGAAAGGAACACTAAATGTTCAATAGTAGAATAATGTAGAATTATGACAAAGTGTGAATGAATAAAAGATAAAATTACATAGCGAATAGGTCTCATAAGCTTATTAAAGAGAGAAAAGTTTTAGAAAAATGTCTATAAAGGATAGGAATAATGCAGACTGAAAGAATGTTCCCCATTACAAAGATTGCTTCATATTTTAAAACAAAATTGTAGAGAAGCTTAATATGAAAAGAAAGAATTTAAGAGGTTATTAGTAATTCCGCTTCCTAGTTGTAGTCAGGATACTAAACTAGCAGGGTCTGCTGGTTTCCTGTTTCAAAATATCATGAAAAAGAGGAAAAACTACTGCATAAGCTGCTGCAACAACTCTTGCCACAACCCAATGCTGCTTCACAATGAAGTGGGTTGTATCCTAGCTGTCAGAGCAAGCCAAGGGAAAATCAACCTAGCAGTGCAAAATCAGGTTGAAGGAGGTATTTAAATGTCAGTCTTGGCTTTATTTGCACATAGACTTTGAAAATATTGATTGCCCCTCAGCTTATATTTGGGTTAAAATTAAAACTGGTTGAAAGCTGTGCTGTCTTTAGTATCAAACATCGAATTCCTTCAGTTTCCTGATTTCATCCCTGCTAAAACCTGAAAATGTTGATTTACAACTTCCAGGTCACTCATTTTACTACAACTGCTGGGTCACTCACCCTTAACACCTCATCAAATAAACTCATGAGGATATAATGAGGAGGGAGACTATTCCTCCTTGTCTCCCTCCCTTATTAAACACAATGTGGTCAACACAAAGTTTCATGTGTCCCAAATGAGAAGAAATATAAATGAAGTAAAGTCAAGCAAAATGAATACAGAAAGTTGGAACTTGAAGTGTTAGTAATTTGTTAAGTCAAAGGGAGAAGTTAGTTGAAAGAAGAGAAGAAGGGAGAGGAGAATGAAGTTGTAATATTCAATGTATATATGTGTGAATTGTACTTGAAAAATTGACAGGATGTGTAAGGTTGTTAGGAGTAGGGGAAAACGATGAAAGAGGTGGCTTTTGTCATCATGCATTGCACTCATTATCTGACTTATTGAGTGAAAGCCTGTTTGCACAACTACTTAAAGATAACAATTTTTTAAAGAAAAGGAAATGTTGATGAAACAAAAATAATGCACATTTCAAATATAAATGAAGAGGAAAACAGGCAAATTGAAATAGATTTATAAAATTCAAGCAGTAGAGATCAAGAAAACTCATACCTACACATGCTATAGTGACATTTAGAAATTTCTTGTATGCAACTAAAAATTTGAAGATATTACAAGAAAAAAATCTTTAAAAATACCATTATTTGGTAAATATAAAGCATTTAGGCAACAATTTGGCTGATATATTGACATTTTTAAGAAAAACATAAAATAAGCAATCTAGTGAAACAAAATTGAAATGTTTTGCTTACAGTATGAAATAGTCATCAATAAGGTGAGAATAATCTTTGCTTATATACAAAATAACCATGAAAAACATAAATATAAACCTTTCCAAAATTTCAGTGTTGCAAAAAGAAATTTTTGCTACACATTGTCCTTTCTTGGAGGTCAGCATGGTAAAGAACTTAGAAGGCAGAGGTTAGTTTTCTTTCCAGGACAAAGTTTGACTTGATACTAGAAGCCTTTTCCCCTACCTGCTGTTATCATGTGAATGAGCCAAATCATCTGACATAAACTGACCCCTCCAACTGCCCCTCTGGCTGATGAATAATTGGTTGCCCTTTGAAGCTCCTAGCTGTGTTTTTGATTGTTATATAGGATTATCATGTCTGTAAAAAACTGATACAAAACAATTTCAGCAATTGTTTTAGGGCATACCCAACCAAGAGTCTGTGTCTTTGTTTATGCTCAGAGTTGAACTCTGGAAAGAAAGACGTGTACATAGAGGCTGGGTTACAGCTTCAGGTTAAATGTAACTGAACTTGGGATGTTGGTCTCTGACACACACATGTGAGCCCACAAATGAAGTTGGACCAGCACTGTGAACAATGAGAGACAGCTAAAGAGGAAAGGGAAATGAACTCTCCTTCTCAGCTAAGGTAGAAGAAGAAAAAGAAACCAGTCCTGAATGGTAAAATAAGATATTAGCATATATTCTTCATGTCTTAATACTCTGTGTATATTTCCATGTGTGTAGAAGTAAATATTGAAATGCACTTTTGGACTTAGATGATAAACATTCAACAAAACATTTATTACTTTGAAAGTTATAGTAAATTTTTAGCTACTCTTAAGAATTTGACCTTCCAAATATTTAAGCCATTTTTTATGTTCTCTAATGTACTCTTCCACGGGAAATAACAAAAGGAGGTGCTGAAGACTATATAAACTTATTTTAGAGTGTTAGAGTGATGTACAATAGTTCAGTTTTTGCATTGCTGTATTTAACATATTTGAAATTATATTAACTGAACAAATAATTACAATAAACCAATGCCTATAATTCTAGCTACTCAAGATGTTAAGATCTGAGGATTGTGGTTCAAAGCCAGCACCAACAGGAAAGTCCATGAGAGTCTTACCTTGAATTAACTACCAAAGAAGCCAGAAGTTGAGCTTGGGCACATGTGGTAGAGTGCTATCCTTGAGCAAACCTAAAGGACTGTGCCCAGGCTCTGAGTTAAGCCCTAGAACTGGCACTAGAAAGAACAAAGAAAGAAATGAAAGAAAGAAGAAAACATTGAAATGATATGCCAATTATATTAACATATAGTATATTAATAGCTATTAATAATATATAATTAACAATACTATTAATTTATCAATGCAGTTATTTATCATATATGAATAAATATAACTAATATATATATATATATATATAATGAACAATACTACTAATTTACCACAATATCTTTATATCCTGCTTTTCAGTTTACATTAAAGTTTCACTAGCTAGGCACTATTACCAATATCATCACTAGCTGTCATTGGCATACCTTCCTAAGAATGGCATACCAGATTCCATTAATGTTCCTACACTGCAGGTAGTAATAATCCAGCGTCTTTAATGTTCTTGCAGAAGTATTTGGAATGTAAACTTTACCAACAAATTTGGGAACTGGAGGTTTAGCTCTGCATGATTCTAACTTGTTAACTTCTGTGTAACTCTCAGAAATAATAAATAGGTTAATCAATAGACTGGTAGTGTTCTAGAACTGATTATGTACAATATTCTTTTTGGTTGTTTTTAGTCCTGGGGCTTGAACTCAGTACCTAGGCATTGTCCCTTAACTTTCTTTTTTGCAGCCTTAACTCCACTGCTAGCTTTTCTGTTAGCTAATTGGAGATAAAAAGCCTCATGGACTTTCCTGCCTGGTGTAGCGTTGAACCATAACATCAAGATCTCAGACTCTTGAGTAGCTAATATTATAGGCCTGAATCACCAGCACCAGGCTACATCATTGTTTTAATGAAAGTATCTTACCATGAAAATAGACAAACTAAAGAAATAAATAGGTTTGCAACTGCTCTTCTTCGCCATTGAAACTTTCATTTGAGGTTACTATTGCCTTTGCTATGCTAGGGCAAGGCTGTAGAGATACAGATGAGTTGTGGATCTTTTTTTTTTTTTTGTCCAGTCCTGGGGCTTGGACTCAGGACCTGAGCACTGTCCCTGGCTTCTTTTTGCTCAAGGCTAGCACTCTGCCACTTGAGCCACAGAGCCACTTCTGGCCGTTTTCTGTATATGTGGTGCTGGGGAATTGAACCCAGGGCCTCATGTATATGAGGCAAGCACTCTTGCCACTAGGCCATATCCCCAGCCCGAGTTGTGGATCTTTTAATGAAGAAGAAAATATTACTGTTTAAAAATGTATGCATATATACACATATAACATACATATATATGCACATATATATATATAACATATAAATATATGTGGATGTGTTATGGACTTGATTTTGGAAAACAACCAAGTGATAGTGATAGTTTTGGTGTCATTGTTATAAAGAGAAGGAATTTCTCCCTACTCAATGCTTCAGTGTATTGTCAAAAATCAATTTGCAGTATTAACTGGATCAATCAGGTAATATTTATTTTCTACTATTATATTAATGTTGTTTATCAATTTTTGAGCATCCTCAATGTGGTGGCTTGAGGAACTCAAAATATATGAAAAGACAAAGATCATAGCATTATTATAGACTCTCTATGAAGAGCACAAAGAATACAACCACTGAAGTAGCTTGGGAGAAGAGTCTATGGGGTTCTTTAGGTATGTGATCATGTCATCTACAAAAAGAGAAAGTTTAACTTCAACTTTTCCTATTTGTATCCCCTTTAGGTTTTCCTATAGCCTAATTGCTCTGGCTAGGAATTCTAGTATTAAGTTGAAGAGGAGGGGAGAGAGCAGACATCCCTGTCTTGCTCCTGATTTTAAAGGGAACGGCTTTACCTTTTCACTATTTAGAATTATGCTTGCTGTTGGTTTATCATAGACTGCCTTTATTATATTCAGGAGTATTCCCTGGAATCCCAATTTTTCCAGGGCTTTTATCATAAATGGGTGCTGAATTTTATCGAACGCCTTTTCTGCATCTAGAGATATAACCATGTGATTCTTTACCTTGCTCCAGTTGATGAGGTGGATTACATTAATTGACTTGCGCATATTGAACCAATTTTGCATCCTTGGGATGAATCCAGTTTGACCATGGTGTATGATTTTTTTGCTGATCTGTTGAAGTCGATTGGCTAGGATTTTGTTGAGAATTATTGCATCAATGTTCATCAGGGAAATCAGTCTACAGATCTGTGTACAGTTTCTGTGATGAGTCCCTGCCTGCTTTTGGGATGAGGGTTATACTGGCTTCATAGAATGTGTTTGGTAGTGAACTTTCTCTTTCAATTTCATTGAAGAGTTTGAGAAATATTGGTGTGAGTTTTGTGTTGAAGGCCTTGTAGAATTCTGCTGTGAATCCCTCTGGACATGGGCTTTTCTTAGATGGGAGATCTCTTAATGCCGTTCCTATTTCAATGCTGGATATTGGTCTGTTTAGAAGGTTTAAATCCTCATGATTGAGTTTGGGGATATCAATTTTTTTTCTAGGAAATCGTTCATTTCTTCCAGGTTCTCAAATTTGTTGGCATAAAGGTTTGCAAAATAGTCCCTTATTGTGTTCTGAATTTTGGTTGTTTCTGTGGTGATGTTACTTGTTTAATCTCTGATCTTGTTTATTTGGGTGTGCTGCCTTCATTTTTTGGTCCAGTTTGCTAGGGGTCTGTCTATCTTGTTGATTTTTTCAAAGACCCAACTCTTCATTTTGTTGTTTCTTTCATTTTTTTTTGTCTCTAAGTCACTTAATTCTGATTTGATTTTAGTTATTTGCTTTCATCTATTGATTTGGGGTTTGGCTTGTTGTTCTCTTTTGAAGAGATTAAGGTGCCTCCTTAAGTTGTTGAGTTGCTGTTTCTCCAGTTTGATGGAGTAGGCACTCAGAGATATAAATTTTCCTCTGAGTACTGCCTTGGCTGTGTCCGAAAGGAGCTGGTACTTTGTGTACTCATCTTGGTTTAATTCCATAAACATTTGAATTCCTGTTCTAATTTCTTCAATGACCCACTCATGATTCAGCAGTGTGTTGTTTAGTCTCCATGAATTGTAGGATTTTCTGTGGTGGCTGTTTGAGTTGAGCTCTAATTTTATTCCATTGTGGTCTGGGAGAATGTAGGGAATGATTTTGATACTTTTGAATTTGTACATATTTTCTTTTTTCCCTAAGATGTGATCTATTCTGGAGAATGTTCCATGTGCTGCTGAAAAGAATGTGTATTCTGGTGTTGCTGGAAGGAATATTCTGTAGATGTTGGTAAAGTCTAGTTGGTCTATGCAGTTGTTTAATTCTGTGGTTTCTTTGTTCAGTTTTTGGTCTGTTGATCTGTCCAGAGGTGACAGTGGAGTGTTTAAGCCTCCAACTATCAATGTGTTTGGGTCTATGAGTGGTTTAAGAGTCATTAGTTTTTGTTTGATTATGTTGGGAGCTCCTGTATTTGGTGTGTAGATATTTAGGATGGTTATATCTTCCTGTAGGAGAGATCCTTTTATTGGTATGTAGTAACCTTCTTTGTCTCTTCTTACCATTTTTAATTTGAAGTTAATTTTATCTGATACTAGGATTGCAACTCCAGCCTGCTTATGGGGGCCATTTGCTTGGTCTATTTTATTCCAGCCTTTCACTTTTAAATGATGTTTGCTTTTGCTGGATAGATGTGTCTCTTGGAGGCAGCAGAAAGATGGATCTTGATTTTTGATCCAACTTATGAGGCTATGTCATTTGATTGGAGAATTAATTCCATTAATGTTGAGAGTTAGGATTGAGAGAAGATCATTTGTTCCTTTCATTGTAGCTATCTTGTTGAGAGCTCTGTCTTCCCAATTCTTGATCTAATATCCTGGTTTTTTATTTAGGGTTCATTTCTCTGTCTGTATTGTGATCTTGATTATTTTTCCTACGTAGTACATCTTTGAAGATTTTCTGTAATGCTGGTTTGGTGGAGATATATTGTTTCAGGTTTTTCTTACTGTGGAAGAATTTTATTTGACCTTCAACTATGAATGAGAGTTTAGCTAAGTACAGTATTCTTTGTTGATAGTTATTTTTATTTAGCGTGTGGCATACCTCATTCCAGGCTCTCCTTGCTTTCATGGTCTCTGTTGAGTAGTCTGGGATAATTCTGATTGATTTTCATTTATATGTGATTACTTTCTTCTCCCTAACAGTTTTAAGGATTCTTTCCTTGTACTCTACTGATCCTGTTTTGATCACAATATGTCAGTGGGATGTCCTATTCTGGGCTGGTAGGTTTGGCGTTCTAAATGCTTCTTGTTTCTGGATAGGACTATCCTTCTGGATACTTGGGAAGTTCTCAGCTAATATTCTGTTAAATAGGTTGCCTATTCCATTGACTTCTTTTTCTAGGTTTTCCTCGATATCTATTAGCCTTAAATTGGGCTTCCTGATTGTATCTTGGAACTAACGGAATGATCTGTTTTGTCGATTGGATAGGTTTTGTATTGTTTTTTTATCTTTCTCCATAGATTCTAGGGGATTTTTCAGTTCCTGAGATTTGATCCTCTGCTACATCTATTCTGGACTTTAGACTAGCTACCTGATTTTGAATCCCTTTCCTTCTAACTGGTCTTTCTTGATGATTTCCATGTCTTTGCTATAATTTTCTCTTAGGTCCTGCATGGACTTCTTGACTTCATTAGTTTGGTTCTGAGTGCTGTCTCTCAAATCTTTTAGCTGGGTAGACATCTTTTCATTTGACTCTTGAAGTTCATTTCTTTCTATTTGTGGAGGCCATCAATTCAATTTTTGATTTGCCTCCTCGTGTTCTAGAATAGTTGACTGAAGAGATTCAAACTTTTCATTTAACATTTTAATCAGTAGACTTTGTAGAGCATTTTGAGGGTTCTCCTCTATGTCTTTGATTGACTGCTCTGCTTCCTGCATGATCTGAGTGGGAGATGAGACTCAATTGTTTGCTATCTTTCTTGTGCTTCTTCTGCCCATTTGGATTGGGAATGCCAA
Organism: Perognathus longimembris pacificus; assembly: GCF_023159225.1. Lineage (NCBI taxonomy): Eukaryota > Metazoa > Chordata > Mammalia > Rodentia > Heteromyidae > Perognathus > Perognathus longimembris. The sequence goes on from NC_063184.1 coordinate 9,186,847, forward strand.
TCTAAGCACCTGTGAGCAACATTTAAGACCCAAAGCAGTCCTTACCAAGCACTGTTGTATAAATCTTAGAAGCTCACAATTATATAGACATACCTTCCCTTCTCTTTTTTGAATATAAAATCAGATTTGGTGTCTGTAAAGAATACAATTTCAATATATCAGCCAACACTGAGCCCTGTATTCAGTAGTTACTTATTAACTGTTACAACCCTATGAGCAATTTTTGTTGTTATATTAAGTTGTTTTGGACTGGTGGGATTTCTCTGTGAACCCCTTTGAGTCACTCAGATTGAACAGGTATGCCCTCTATCCAATAACCAGGGATCAATGGAGTCTGGAGGTACTGGAAATAAATCAGGAGGGTAAGTTAGGGGTAGTGAAGAGAATAGAGTAAAATGTATGGGAGGGAGATGATGATTTTGGTTTAGTTTCAGTGAAGTGGAAATATGGAGAAGAGTAGAATTCGTAGAAAGAACGAGGTTAAAATGATAGACAATAGGGGCTGGGGATATAGCCTAGCGGCAAGAGTGCCTGCCTCGGATACACGAGGCCCTAGGTTCGATTCCCCAGCACCACATATACAGAAAACGGCCAGAAGCGGCGCTGTGGCTCAAGTGGCAGAGTGCTAGCCTTGAGCGGTAAGAAGCCAGGGACAGTGCTCAGGCCCTGAGTCCAAGGCCCAGGACTGGCCAAAAAAAAAAAAAAAAAAAAAAAATGATAGACAATGGAGAGACAGCAGAAAAGAGTAAATGTGTTAGTCATAGATGAGTAATTTTAAAGAAAGAGAATGTGAAGAGAGAAAGAAAGAAAAAATACTGGAAAACAAACCACAAAACACACAAAAACTTACCAAAAAAAAAAAAAAAAAAGAAAAACCCAGAGGACAAAAAAAAAAAAAACAAACAAACAAAAACGGAAATCAAAAAACAAGACTTCTCAAAAATGAAAAATAGAAAATAAAAAGTTTAAAAAATGTTTTAAAAAATGGATTCTTCCTTGTTTGGTTGGGCTCTCTCCAGTCTCTGGTTTCCTTGTGATGGTGTACAGTCTATTTTCCTGCTACTTGGCTGTTTTGACTTGCTTTCAGTTTTCAGGGGGTGGTTCTGCTCTGACCCTCCTCTCCTGTTAGTGAAATCCTGGGGCTCTGTGGTTCGCACAGCTTGCAGGTAGGACTGTAGTGTCCTCTGTAGATGGGGGATGCTGTACACTCTTGGGAACCATGGCTCCTCCTGTCTGCTGTGGGGCCACTGCCTTTAATGCCTGGCTCTGAATAGTCTGCAGACTCAGCAGGGCGGGGTGCCTCTGACCTGCTTTACCTGGCTGAGAGTCACTTTCCCAGGGGAGGTTCCTCCTTCCTGGGCGGGGCGACCTTCTCCTGGGAAGAGTGGCTGTGTAATTCAACTCCATTTCCTGCTGGGAATTGGGCTTCCTCTGTGATGGGACCATTTATCTGTCTCGGGAACCGTTTACCCTCCCTTCTGATTGTTCCGTGCAGCAGGTAGCTTCTCACTGCTGTCAGTTTGAATTTAGAAATTCTAGCTGCTGGTGTGTTAGCAGCTGCTGAGTCGGTGGGGTGGGGCAGGGTGGGGCACCTCTGGCTGGGTTTGCCTGAGTCTGTGAGCTGAGGTCTGGAGGTGAGCCTCCCACCTGGGAAGGGGTCATTCTCCTGGGTGGAGTTGGCTCTCACTGGTTGGTCCCTCTTGCCCTTTTCAGAGATGGCCCCTTTGGCCCCACTTTTCCCTGGCCTGCTTTAATTCCCATTTGGTCTGACCCTATACCAGTGTCAAAAATGGCACTTTGGTCTGGCATTGGGGGAAGGGCTAGCTTCCAGAAACTGCTCTGTGGGTGCAAGTGAGAATGTCTTTCATGTGGTACTCACGCTTTCTCTGTGATTTCGGCCCATCCGTGCTCAGCCAGTGATCCGCATTTGTCTGCCATCATCTGGAGGATTTCTTCCTGGTCAACACTGTGTGCTTTAGGTGTGTGGAATTCCAGGTGTTGTGCTGGTGTAGGCACTGGCATGGTGGAGAGACACCACCTAGGGCTCAAATTGAGAGAAGGAGGATTGGCAGGAGAGAGTGAGAATATTGAAAGGGGAGATTTATCCTGGCACACTATATTCATAAATTGCTTTGCAATGTGGAAATTCCTTTCTATAACTACTCAAAACAATAACAAAAATAATCCAAAAAAGTAGTTAGCATAGTAAAAGAACATGAGATATGGAGGCCCGAGTTTAGTTTATGTGGCAAGTGTAGGCAACAGGAGCCAAGTACAGGGCCCTACCTGGAACAAAGCTCAAGAACCTCTGTAAAATAATTAAAGAAAACAATGACTAATGATTCTGATGGAATCATTCTAGTGAGTATGAGCCTGTAAGTTCAAACAATACTACAAAAATATACAAATAAAGTGTTAAGTTATACACATTTAATGCAAAAGTTTACATTATTATAAATGTTTTAATGATATAATAATCTTGTCATAAGATCAGCACTGCTCTAATTAATTCATTACCTATAATATTGAAAATTCTAAGAAATGGTGTTTCTATTGTTTTTATAATAATTTACATGTCTTGGAATCTCTTTAAAATGTGAACATATAGCTCTCTCAACACATGTTTTAAAGTTTTGATCAAAAACTTCCCAGTTGTGGGGCTGGGAATATTGCCTATTGGCAAGAGTGCTTGCCTCCTACACATGAAGCTCTCGGTTCAATTCCCCAGCACCATACATATGGAAAATGGCCAGAAGGGGCTCTGTGGCTCAGGTGGCAGAGTGCTAGCCTTGAGCGGGAAGAAGCCAGGGACAGTGCTCAGGACCTGAGTCCAAGGCCCAGAACTGGCCAAAAAACAAAAAACAAAAAACTTCCCAGTTGCAATTGCTTTTTTCCCACAGTCTATAGATTAATCACCAGGAAATATTTTTTAATGGGCATTGCTTTAGGTTGTACATAAATCTTGTAACAAAGTAAATTTCTATAATGCAGAGTACCAAAACTCCTTTTATTTCAACGTGCTGTTTCCCCTGCAGGCTTGTTCTTGCTGATGACTCTTTGGGTTTAAATTTGAAATAGAAAAATAAGCTTCCTGAGTCAACATGAGTGTGGGGAACTCTACTGATAGGAAAACATAATGTGATAAAGCACCTGGAATTACTCTTTATTGCCAGAAATATATCCTTAACCAAATGGGGAATGAGAATACATGAAAGACTTTAGGTCAAAAACACAGTTAGAAATACATTACCATCAGAGACTTGGGTAATAATAAATATGGTGGTCATATGGAATAATGTATCACCAAATAATATGACACCAAATATCTGGGTTCTAATTCTATTTCTCCATTTGATGAAAGAGTAGGTGTGAGGGGTCTGGGGATTAGGTCTACTCTCAAGCTACCAATAAGGCTGCCATTTCTGATACTTGGGAAAAAAGCATGGATGTTTGTGCAAGAAATAGCTGGCACCATGAAATGCTACGTTGAGTGTGTTTTGTTTTTTTCTTTTTCTCCAACTCTAAGTCCCATCAGTATGATGTGAAGGGAGCCAAGTCATTGGTGTCTATATTTCTGTGAATGTTTACATCAGATCTGTGTGATCCTGAAGAATGCCAAACCTACATAAACTACCAGCAAATCTATAACATAGTCCCAGAAGAAAGACATTATCTTTAAGAGGCTTTCTGAGAAAACAAATCTACCTTCTGTCTGCAAGGAAAATTGTGGTGATTATATTTATTAAATATCTTCTTCAGAGACATTCTTAAAAATACAGTCCCTCCTTTAGGACAGCAGAAACATGAGTCATTCTTGGAGGATGCATATTTCAGCACTTCCTTAGCTTCAGATTTATTTTGTCATGAGCACATCAGTCTCTTGGTTAATCTCTTTCGTCTGTCCAACAGGGGCTGAAGCAACATCAGATCAATTTGCTTTCTAAGGCATTAAATGAGGTTATTGTGATAACGAAACAGGCAGGATTCCAAGCAGAAAGAAGAAGTCAATTTTGAGAATTTATTTCAGCTCCTCCCTCTAGGTCCTGGCTGAGGAAATTTGCTAGACCATCAACACCTATCAAATAAATCGAAGTTATATTATTGGCATTTCAACTTGGCTTGAGGTACCAGTCTAGGTAGAGCGGAACTGCACTATATTTAATCTTGGCCCATGGAAAGTAGAGGGTGCTTCTGTCATCTCTTGTTAGAGGGCCACTGTGTGAAAGCTGAAACAGAAATTTTTTCATGCTGAACTGGTGTTTCCTACAACATTTGAATGTTTCCCATGATAAGTGACGATCTAGTTCTTTGTGTTCTCAGTAAAAACACAATGTCTGTTTTCACTTGGAAATTATAGCCCATGTATATGCATAATTCCCTTTAAAATAGACCATGTTTGTTGGGACACCCCAAAGGGTACATTCATTAGGAAGTAACAGTTTGAAAATTCTGGACACAGAATCCCTGAGCTGATTGATAGGCAATACAGACTGCAGTTCACTTAAATTAATTGAATCTAGTCCTCCATTTATCAAGATTATCTTGGACTGGATGGGTCTGGTATCCTATTAGTCTACACCATAAGTCAGATTCCCTTCATTCACTAAAGAATGATGGAGGCTCCCTTATTGGGAATAATTAGTACAGGTTTAGGCAAATCATAGCAGAGCATCACAAGGCCCAATAGCTATACGCTTATGAACACCTAAGATGATGCTAAGTGAAATGAACTCCATGTTATGGAGACAATTGTTATATCACAGTTGTAACTACTTTCAATGTCCCATGTGTATCTGTAGCTTCTATTATTGATGATGTTCTTGTATCACCTTCCTGTGGTTGTACCTACACTATCTCTGTAATCTTATCTGAGTATATTGGAAACCGTGTATACTGGTATTGGAACTAGGAAATTGAAAGGGAATACCAAAATTGAGAGACAGAGGGTAAAAAAAGACAAACAACTACAAAAGCAATACTTGCAAAACTGTTTGGTGTAAGTGAACTGAACACCTCGGGGGGGGGGGGAAGGGAACGGGGGAGGGGGGTATGAGGGACAAGGTAACAAACAGTACAAGAAATGTATCCAATGCCTAACGTATGAAACTGTAACCTCTCTGTACATCAGTTTGATAATAAAAATTTGAAAAAAAAAAAAAAAAGAATGATGGAGGGATCAGGCACTGGTGGCTGTCACTACTAATCCTCTCTTTCTATGGAAAAGATGATAGACCTATCTGAAAATTGAATTTAGGCACCAGGTTAGCCTGACTAAAGCACAGAAGATTAAAGGTAAGACTAAAAACATTAACAATAGTAAATTAAAAAAAATAATAATGCATCTCTCCCTGTCCCAAGTCTCCAAGAGAGACTATAATTTAAGGACTCTTGCTTTCCCTATTCTTCCACAAAATCTGGTGTTTTATTCTAAGTATATTTCTTTTTCTTTTTTTTTTATTGCCAGTCCTGGGGCTTGAACTCGGGGCCTGAGCACTGTTCCTGGCTTCTTTTTGCTCAAGGGTAGCACACTACCACTTGAGCCACAGCACCACTTCTGACCATTTGGTGTTTTATTATAGTGACAGTAGATTGACCTTCTCCTCAAGTGCCATTGATTTAAGTCTATATCTTTATCTGGAAAGGACATGTTTAAGAGGGACATGGGCATAACCAGAATTCATTTTGAGACTTGTATTCTCTTTATAAAATTTAAGAAATATCTAAAGATATAAAAACTATACAGGTTTTTATTTACATGAGCATGGTTCAATGTTTCAATCAAGTTGAACCTAAATATCTCCTCAACATGGGTAATATTTTCATGGTGAAATGTCAGTATCTTTCTATCTACTATCTATCTATTGTCATTTAGAACTTGTATAAATATTATTACTTGTATAAATATTATTTGTAGTAAAAAAAGAATATAGATATATTTGTTCACAAATCTTGAAGATAGAATCCTAAATGTTCAAAATATTTCTATATAGTTCTGAGCATTATCACTTTTGTCATAACTATTCAGGAAGCTGCCAAAAGGCTTTTAAAGAAAAACCATGTACAAAGACTAGATTTTCTTCTTAGGACACATGACTCAGGAGAGGATAAGAGATTCAACTCAAATACCCCATCTCTGTTTAATGGAGTTAAGACAAAAGATCCATGGTGGCCCCAAAAGTGAAACATCTGACATAGAACAAGTTCAAATGTCCCAGTTGATTGTGCACAATAATCTGAAAGCCTCAGTAGTGCTACTGTACCAACTATCATCCTGAGAAGAGATACATGGTTAAATTGTTCAGTTATACAGGAGGCCATCTCTCCCTACTGTTGGAAACAAACATCAACTTTTTGGAAGGAATAATGGTGTGATTGAGAAAGAGTCAGGGTATATCTGCAGATTTACTCCAATCCCATCAGAGAATTGCCCTTTACATCCTGATTACCCCATGTAGCTATGTACATAGTTTGGGGCCCTCAAATTGGTTATTTAATTTACTAATCTGTAGCATTCCTGGTGGAGACTAAGGAACAATGACAACAACTCGAGTCTAGTAGATTTCAGCTTTGTGCAGCTGTCATTGAGCAAGGCCTGGGAGTCTAAGGAACACTTGGTGAAGCTTTGCTTTAGGTGATAGATTATGGGATAAGGTTTTTCCTGGAAGGGTTAATTGCTTCTCCATGACTAATTGCCATTTTTCCATGTATTGTATCAAGTCTTTGTGTCCAGGTCTATGTCTACAGCATTTATATACAGTGTAAGCCTAAGTCTCATAAGGAAAAAAAAAAACTAAGCATTGAGATGACCATGGCTAACTTAATTATTATTAAATAGCAATGAAGGCATACTGAAAAGATATAAGGAAACCATCTGCTACTCTAAGACTTAGAATTTAAGAAAGAATAGATAGGCAAGAGATTTCCCCTCTCAAGGCTAGAATTTTGGCCAAGGTCTAATTTGAGCAACTAGATAACAGAGATATTCATCTTATTTTTCTCAATTTGAGAACTGATCAGCCCTTATAGGACAACAAAAATTAATTCTCCAGTGTGTGCAAAGAAAGTGCTTAGCTGACCATGAACTACTGGAGAGGATTTGCAGAAGGAGGGAGGTCCCATGGATACAGGCTATTGCCTGCTCATCTGCAGATAGAGGAAGAATGGATGCGCATATGTGCAGAGGTGTTGGCCACTAAGTGGGTGCTTAGGAATGCAAGCAACTTTCGGGTAAGAGGTGAGGACACTGCCTCTTGGTAAGGATAAGCATATACTGGTGATCCTCTAAAACTCAGTCTACAGAAAGAATACTGGTGTGCAGAGTTATGAGGATACTGGATTCCAACTTTAGATAGTCACACGACAACGCCTATAGCTAGATGAAACGAAAGATGCAAAACTGCTGATGGATCATTGATTCTAAATATATGTAGGTTGGGACACTCCACCATATAGCTTCACAGTCACACTATCAGTCTTCCTGCAAACAGTGCCCTAGCCCACAAAACTGAGCATGTTACACACTGTCCTGGAGAGATGCTTGAGGAAATTCGGTGTGTTCTACTCCAGAACACACTGAAAGATGGATTTAGAGCGAAGCTTGAGACATTGTAACCAACAAATTAAACAAGACCTTTAGTATCCTTCTTCCACTTGAGCCACAGCGCCACTTCTGGCTGTTTTCTGTATATGTGATGCTGGGGAATCGAACCTAGGGCCTCGTGTATCCGAGGCAGGCACTCTTGCCACTAGGCTATATCCCCAGCCCCTTTAGTATCCTTCTTAATGTTTTAATCATGGAGTACAATTTGACCCCCAAGAATGCAGAAATAGTAGGCCAGTGTCTGTAAGTTAGCTGTTCCATCTTAACAAGAACACAAACACGGCACTAACTACTTTCAAATAAATAGCCTTGCCAGTAAGGTGACAAGTCCCAAGCAAACATGGGGAGATGGGCCCACACATGGAAAGCCATTAGTGCTGGTGAGGTTGTACTGAACTTGAAAATTGGGGTTTGATATTTAAGGAGTGAAGGCTACATTGAAACACAAACACAGACACACACACATGCACACACACACACACACACACACACACACACACACAGCCTTCCTTCCAATGCTATAATCAAGTTCCAGTTGGTTTATGTCTTGCCAACCCTATATGGCTGTCTTTCCCACAAGATGTATTCTAGTAAGAATGGAGTTAAATTTCATTCATGGCTATTCATAATGCAATCAACTTTTCAAAGACAGTGAATGATTAAAACCTGTTAGCATCTCCCTAGAAAAGTGGCAAGTCATTTCTCTTATCACTGAGTGTCACTCCCTCATTCATTACAAACTGTGAAATTTCAATTCCATTTACATCACAGGGTGCTTTGAGAAACAAATGCTAACAGATAATAGAAATAAAATTACTTTCTAATGCTTATTACCTGATTAATATATTATTAATAGTAATAATAATACATGTAGATAAATTACATGATAAGCCTTTAATATTACTCTGACATTGTTCTGTTTTATGTGCTCAATTGTTTATTGGTAAAAAACACATTAATGTAAATGAAGGAAAGAGAAATATTAAAACTTCATTATTGCATTTGTTTACTGGAGAAGATGTTATATCTTTGGAATGACCTCTAGATATAATAATTTGCAAATATGCATACATACACACACATATATACATACATATATGTATATATGTATATATACATAAGATTCATACATAAATACAATGTAGGACAGTTTGTGTTACAAGGAGTTCTTGCTTTTTCCATATGAGTTATCGGACTTCTTATTTATAAAGCATAACATTTGAAATGAATGGAATAGAAAATATTTAGATATAAGATATCCATCACTGTATGGGAGCAGTTTTCTTTTGCAAAACAATGTCAACTGTAAACTTCTTATTTTTATCACAGTGTGATCAAACAGTGTGATTTTATTTTTCCTGGCCCCTGTGTTAAATTGACTTGTTTCAGTGTCATCTGCCTAGATAATGAAAAATGTACCCAGTGAAGATCTGCCATCAGTGTGTTACAAACAGCCTTTATACCAATGTAAGTTCTGATATGGGCTACAAATACTCTTTTCCCTACAGTTTTCATTCCTCTTAAGGGACATTTACAGAAGGTATCTCCTAGCTGGTATGGAGCTCAATGAGATGACTCCATTTAATTCCAACTTTTACAAGTCACAAAAGATGACAAAATATTTTTTTACAGTATTGGTGTTTAAGAAGCATCACAAAATATTTTCATGTTTGATTGAACTTCTGTATTTGTCCATCATTGTAATTTAAAAGTCTACTGAGGCACATAGTTCTATCTTGGGTGATATAGTGAATGGTGAGCTTTATCCTTATCCCATCGGTCTTCATTCTTCTTCTCTTTTTTTTACATATCTTTATTGTAAATGTGATGAACAGGGAGTTACAGTTACATAAACAAGGTAATGAGTACATTTCTTTTTAAACACTGTTTTCCCCTCCATCATTTTCTCTTGGTTACCCTTTCCTGCTTCCCTCCTCCCCAGATTGAATTGTTCATTTCCAACATAGTGTCAATTAAGTGTCAGTTTCACTAGTTCATCTTTATCTTGCTCTTTCTGTGATGCCCTTTCCCTTACACAAATCAGATAAACTTTAAAGAAAGATTGGATAAATAGGATTCCCTTAAACTGCAGAACTTCTACATGGCAAAGGACATAACCAGCAAGACAGATAGAAAGCCCACAGACAGGGAGGTCTTCACTGGCCATGCAACATAAAAAGCCTTTTATCTAAAGTATACTTAGAGCTAAAAATATAAATACCCCAAAACACATCCCCAAAGAAAAAATCACCCCATTGGCACATGGGCCAAAGAGTTAGAGAGACTTCTCTGAAGAGGAAATAAGAATGGCCCATACAGCAACTCAATAATTTAAGGAAGCACCTTAATTTCCATGAGAGAGAACAACAAGCCAAACCCCAAGTCAATAGAGGGAAGCAAATAATTAAAATCAAATCAGAATTAAATCAATTAGAGATGAAAAAAACCATCGAAAGAATCAACAAGACAAAGAGTTGGTTCTTTGAAAAAATCAACAAGATAGACAGACCCCTGGCAAACCTGACCAAGAAACGAAGGCAGCACATTCAAATAAACAAGATAAGAGATGAAACAGGCAACATCACCACAGAAATAACCGAAATTCAGAAAATAATAAGGGACTATTTTGCAAACCTTTATGCCAACAAATTCGAGAACTTGGAAGAAATGGATGATTTCCTAGAAATAATTCATATCCCCATACTTAAACATGAAGATTTAAACCTTCTAAACAGACCCATATCGAGTATTGAAATAGAAACGGCAATAAATGATCTCCCATTCAAGAAAAGCCTAGGTCCAGAAGGATTCACTGCAGAATTCTACAAGGCCTTCAAAACAGAACTCACAACAATATTTCTCAAACTCTTCAATGAAATTGAAAGAGAACGTTCACTACCAGACTCATTCTATTAAGCCAGTATAACCCTCATCCCAAAACCAGGCAAGGACTCATCACGGAAAGAGGACTACATACTGATTTCCCTGATGAACATGGACACAAAAATTCTCAACAAAATTCTGGCCAATCGACTTCAACAGGTCATCAAAAAAATCGTACACCACGATCAAACTGGATTCATTCCAGTGATGCAAAGTTGGTTTAATATACGAAAGTCAATTAATGTAATCCACCATATCAACCAGCGCAAGGTAAAGAACCACATGGTTTTATCACTGGATGCGGAAAAAGCGTTCGATAAAATCCAGGACCCATTTATGCTAAAAGCCCTGGAAAAACTAGTATTTCAGGGAACATTCCTGAATATAATCAAGGCAGTTTATGACAAACCAAAAGCAAGCATAACTCTAAATGGGGAAAAACTAAAGCCATTCCCTTTAAAATCAGGAACAAGGCAGGGATGTCCACTCTCTCCCCTGCTCTTCAACATAGTACTAGAATTCCTAGCCAGAGCAATTAGTCAAGAAGAAAATATAAAGGGGATCCAAATAGGAAAAGATGAAGTTGAACTTTCTCTCTTCGCAGATGACATGATCCTATACCTAAAGAATCCCATAGACTCTACCCCCAAGCTACTAGAGCTGATACAAAACTTTGGCAAAGTTGCAGGATATAAAATAAACCTTCAAAAATCAATGACCTTTCTCTATGCTAACGACCCGAAGACCGAGGCTGAAATCAGGAAAGCAACTCCTTTTGCAATAGCCCCCCAAAACATAAAAACCTAGGAATAACCTTAACCAAAGAAGTGAAAGACCTCTTTGATGAGAATTTTAAAAGCTTGAAAAACAAAATTAAGTCACAACTAAGGAAATGGAAAAACCTCCCATGCTCCTGGATTGGGAGGATTAACATAAACAAAATGGCAATATTGCCAAAGGCTGTCTACAAATTCAATGCAATACCCATTAATATCCCAACATCATTTTTTAATGAAATAGAGGAAACAATCCAGAAATTCATGTGGAACAATAAAAAACCTAGAATAGCAAAAACACTCCTAAGCAGAAAGAACAGTGCTGGAGGAATTACAATAACCAACTTCAAGCTGTATTATAAAGCTATAGTAATAAAAACAGCTTGGTATTGGCAGACCTGAAGACCAATTGAACAGGATTGAAGACCCAGAAATGAACCCACAGAACTACGCCTACTTAATCTGTGATAAAGGAGCTAAAACAATAGTATGGAAGAAAGATAGCCTCTTTAACAAATGGTGCTGGCAACACTGGCTCAACACATGCAACAAACTAAAACTAGATCCTTATATATCACCCTGCACCAAAATCAATTCCAAATGGATTAAAGAGCTTGAAATCAAAACAGACACCCTGAAAACACTAAAGGAAGGAGTAGGAGACACTTGGGCTCCTTGGTGCAGGACGGAACTTCCTTAACAATGACCCAGAAAGGGTACAAATCAAAGAAAGGTTGGACAAATGGGACTGCATCAAACTGCTGAGCTTCTGCACTACAAAGGACATAGCTCACAAGATAAACAGAAAGCCCACAGTATGGGAGAAGATCTTTACCAGCCATTCAATGGACAAAGGCCTCATATCTAAAATATATGCAGAACTAAAAAAAATTACTCTCCTCCAAAACAAAACCGCAAAGAACCAATAGCCCCCTCATCAAGTGGGCTAAAGACTTACAAAGAGACTTCTCTGATGAGGAAATGAGAATGGCCAAGAGACATATGAAGAAATGCTCTACATCACTGGCCATAAAATAAATGCAAATCAAAACAACATTGAGATTCCATCTCACCCCAGTAAGAATGTCCTATATCAAGAAAACTAACAATAACAATTGTTGGAGGGGATGTGGCCAAAAGGGAACCCTACTTCATTGTTGGTGGGAATGTAAAGTGGTTCAGCCACTCTGGCAAGCAGTATGGAGAGTCCTCAGAAGGCTAAATATAGAACTCCCCTATGACCCAGCAGCCCCACTTTTGGGTATCTATCCAAAACACCACAAACAAAATCACAGTAATGCCACCAGCACAACAATGTTCATTGCAGCACAATTTGTCATAGCTAGAATCTGGAACCAACTCAGATGCCCCTCAGTAGACGAATGGATCAGGAAAATGTGGTACATATACACAATGGAATTTCATGTCTCTATCAGAAAGAATGGCATTGTCCCATTTGTAAGGAAATGGAAGGACTTGGAAAAAATTATACAAAGTGAAGTGAGCCAGACCCAAAGAAACATGGACTCTATGGAGGTCTCCCTTATTGGGAATACTTAGTACAGGTTTAGGCAAGTCATAGCAGAACATCACAATGCCCAATAGCTATACCCTTATGGACACATAAGATGATGCTAAGTGAAATGAACTCCATGTTATGGAGACAATTGTTATATCACAGTTGTAACTATTTTCAACGTCCCATGTGTATCTGTAGCTTCTATTATTGATGATGTTCTTGTATCACCTTCCTGTGGTTGTACCTACACTATCTCTGTAATCTTATCTGAGTATGTTGGAAACCACGTATGCTGGTAGTAGAAGTAGGAAATTGAAAGGGAATATCAAAATTGAGAGACACAGGGTAAAAAAAGTCAAAAAAACTACTAAAGCAATACTTGCAAAACTGGTGAAAGTGAACTGAGCACCTCAGGGGAGGTAAGGAAAACGGGAGGGGGGAGGAGGGTATGAGGGACATGGTAACAAGCAGTACAAGAAATGTATCCAATACCTAATGTATGAAACTGTAACACCTCTGTACATCAGTTTGATAATAAAAATTGGAAAAAAAAAAGAAAAAGAAAAAAGAATGGCCCATAGATACATGAGGTTTTCCTTTCCCAGAAGCATGACCTCTCCTGTTGCTCACTCAACCTCCAAGCAAGTGATTAGTTAAAAATGCTTCTCGGGGCTGGGAATATGGCCTAGTGGCAAGAGTGCTTGCCTCATATACAGGAAGCCCTGGGTTCAATTCCTCAGCACCACATATATAGAAAATGACCAGAAGTGGCGCTGTGACTCAAGTGGCAGAGTGCTAGCCTTGAGCAAAAAGAAGCCAGGGACAGTGCTCAAGCCCTGAGTTCAAGCCCAGGACTGGCAAAAAAACCAAAAAACAAAAAAAAATGCTTCTCGATTTTGTATTGGCCTATAGATTGTATGGAAGAGAATAGCATACATTTCCTCCCTTTTAAAATTTTATTCCTAGTCTTTCAAAAATACATTTTATAAACACAGATCACCTACGAACTGTGCTAAAGGAGGAAAAATAAACTCAACATATTATTATATTCTAAATCTGGGAGATAATATATGATTTGATTACAGCAATTTTTCTCCTAAATTTTTAAATGGAAAATATAATAAGTTTCTTCCCAAATGACTACATACCTTCTACACTTAAAATCACATCCCCAAAAGCCAAATTCATGGTATTTATAAACTGACAAGTTGGATGATAATCCTTGTACCCTACTTGAATGTATTTTTAAAAAGAAAAAGGAAACTAGAATGCACATTCGAAAATAAATATACCTAAAAGGTAAAAGTATCTGGAATCAGATTATTACCTACATCATAGGAGAATTTGTTCCAACATAGATGGTTGCCTTGCTAAAAGATACATTTAAAATGAGAGGTTAATTTACTGAAAAATAAAGCCAGAGAATTATAAGAATTTAACACAGAAAACATATTTAAAGATAGTTAACATACTCAAAGATAGCTTATGACATATTCAAGAAAGAAGAACTATTAGACCTCTATTTTACTTTTCTTAGTGGTAAAATATTACACTGACATGGGTTTTTCTTTGAAGGTTTACAACACTTCAATATTAATAATAAGAATCATGCAATTATCTGGTTTGTTGTAGAACAGACACAATGTCTTATCAACTTCCTGCATCTCTTTACTTATATTGGTAATTTTGTTTCATTATTTATTTATTTTTATTTGAATACATTTTATTATATATACTAATTACTTATTAATAATTGCACTATAGACTGTTTAGATTTACACACATTCCAAATAACATGGCTACCCATGTTCCATATTTAATATTTAATTCTATACTAAGTTTTGATTGTTCAGAATTATTGAAGCAAAGCTAAAGCATGGATGGAAATATGTCTGCATGCATACTGGATTTGATTGCATGCTGAAGTAATGATTATAATTTGCTGGAATACAGTCATTGCAAAGAGAAACATCTCCTTACCTGACCAGTTAGGTTTACAGTTCTGGAAGGCAGAAATCAGTAGATTACATAAATTCTCTAAGACAATTTTTGTACCTAGAAGCCCTCTGGGACAGAAATAAAACTAAAGACTACGAAGAGTGCCCATGACTCACACCTGCAATCCTGGCAACTCAGGAGGCTGACAGCTGAAGATTGTGGTTTAGACAGCTTGGGCAAGAAAGTCCTTGAGACAGTTATTTCTAATAATCTATGAAGAAGCCTGAAGTGGGGCTGTAGCTCAAGTGGTAGAGCACTAGCCTTGAGTGGAAAAGCTCAGAAACAGTGCCCAGGCCCTGAGTCCAAGCCGAAGAACCTGCACCAAAACTAACTAGTAAACAACAAGAAAGAAAAAAAACCCTGAAGATTGTACTAAGTATATTTATGAACAATAGGAGAAAGGAAAGCTTCCTCCATTCGGTGCTCTATAGCATTCTTGCTAAAATATATGAAATATATAAAATATATTAAATAAAAAGAGACTCCCTTTTATTAACTTCACAGTCTAACAATAAGATTAAATTGTTTGTGTGGATGAGGGAATCCAAATAATTATTGAAGATGGTGCGAACTGTTTTACTTTCTTTTATATATCAGCTGTCCCTCTTTGCTGAAGGACAACAGCATGCTCAAGAACAAAAATGCAACCTTGCAATTTTGAGGATGGCACACAGACTCAGGTTGTTTTACTAATTTTTCAAATTTCTTAAAACTCTTGGAGTTTAAGCATTTGGAAATTAATTACGAAAAAAAGCTTGCATCTTTCAGTTTTGTCTCTGTCCTGAAGAAAGAAACTATAGAAATGACTAACTCATTAGATAAGAGAAAATGGATTATTTTAGGAAGAAAAAAATGCAATGTTAAAATTTCTATGCAGTGTTTGTACTATTGCAATCATGTTTGACTTTAACTGGAAAACTAAGAATTATCTCATTTTGGAAATGCAACCAAATCCCTCACTTTGGGCCTCTTTGATACTTGCCTAAAGTTGTACGTTAGCTGAGTTATGTTTATAGACCAATTCTCATGAAGGAATGACAACAAACTCATAACCTGATATATATATTTATATAACCGTTATTTATCTCTACTTGTTTTTAACCCCTAAGAATATTTAATCAGAGCTAAATTCACAGATAGGGCAGTAGGAGCTTTCTTACATTGCATTATCAAAGTTCAGCATGAAAGGCTTGATGTTTTATTACATATCACCTTCACATATTGTGTAGATGGTTGGTTGGAGGACTGGAGGCAACTTTTCATTGTCTTGCTGATTTTCCTGTGCCTAGTTTTGTTTTGTTATTTTTATTCTTTAAAAAGTATATGATTTTTCCTGCTTTACCATGCCTCATCTTGTCATTTGGAGTCCTTTGACTCCAAGAGGATTATTTAATTATTGTATGCCATGTTCCTGCCAGGAATAATAAAGGTCACTTACCAAAAATCCAATTAAATTTAAACTTTATGTTAATTATCTGTTACAAAGAAATCCCAACATTTTCAGAAGTTACTTTCCTTTAACCAGGTAGCAGAGTATCCTGATAATTAACAAGCAGGAAATACAATTTCAATTAATGAGACTGTCTTTCCCTTTTGACTCCCTGGTTTCTCCCACATGACACCTTGCTTTTTGTGAACCAAGAGAGAAAATGAATTAAAATTTAGAAAGAAGAAAAATTTTTCTTATTCTCTGAAAAGAATATGCACAATTCCTTTTAGGATTTGAATGTGTACATTATGCCCATCTGTCTTCTTATGTAAAGTCTACTCCTATAAAAATAATCAGACAAGAAGTGATTTGCATATAAGTGCCCAAATAAAAGAATGAAAGAAGAGGACATTAATTGGGTGGTAGCAAGGGTGGGGGGAAGGCATTCTGAGAAATGATTCAAGTGGCTTGTTTAGTAGAAGGCACTTTCAAGTGAAGGCAGATATGAGATCAAATTGACTGAACAAAGAGTATAGGTGTAGTGTTAAACTTCCCTGACAGAGATAAATTTTCAAAGTAGACAATGCCTTTTGTGAATTACCAGAGAATAAAGATCTTTATTATATTTCTTGATTATTATTAAAGTGTGATTATGCATTTTGAATAAATAATATTCAAATGTTATTTATTTTAATGTGAATATTTGAATATTACTTACAATAAAATAACATTTTCATATATAATATTTTCACTGAGCTTTGTGTTAATACCAGTTTTAAGTCTTGAACTCAGGGCCTGGGTGCTATCCCTGAGATTTTTTTTCTCTGTAGATATTTAGGTTTTGTGTAGCAGTACAAATTTCCACACACATGTGGAAATTTTTTGCATACTCTCATAGTCATAGTGTCCTGAAAAGTACTATTCATTTGATATTAAGCAATGGAATATCCAAAATATGTCTTTAGAGACAACACAGATTAGATTCCAGACTACCACAAAAAAAGGAATTAAATTTCATAGTGCATATATTGATTATATTTGAAGAGGACAACAGCGTTATGCCTCAAATCAATGAATAAATCTTGATTTGGAAATGTTATTGATTTTCATCTTTATTGAGTAGTGAACTTCCTTCCTGTGAAGGGTCTGTGCAATGGTTTCTGAATGCTCAGAGTGGCCAGGTCTAGGTTCCATGTGAAAAATCCTTCTTAGAAAGCAACATGTCATGCCTTTAAGTATCATCTATAAGCTCTCAGCAAGCCAGCTGCATTTTAAGGCTTCAGTGAAAAAGCTCAGGGACAGCACCCATGCCCTGAGTTCAAGCTCCATGACTTACTAAACACACACACACACACACACACACACACACACACATATATGCACACACAAAACCACTTGACCCGTGGGCTACATATGGCTACTGTGTTTGTGATAGTATAAATACTAATCTCTTTGTTCAACTACAACAGAGATCTGGGGTGCCCAAGTGTATAGTCCATAAGCAATATTATTTGGACAAGATGGTTTTCCCCAGGCATCAGTGATTTCAGCTCGCAGTGAGAAGCAAAGGCAATAAATAGAAATAATATCTATTGAACACCTGACATAGACACAGGTATTACATTCATAAAAATTAGTTATTTTCATTACAGAGAAAGTGGAAATTCAAGTTAAGTATAACTGAGTCAAAATCAAAAAATATGATCAGCATTCAAAGATGAATTCTTCTCCAATAACATTGTTTTTCCACACCAGTGAAAATAAGAATAAATTGACAAACTTTTTCAAGAATTTATTTATTTGATACCAGACTATTATTTCTTTTCTGTGCTGGTCTTAGAGCTTGTACTCACAGTGGGGGAATTGTATCTAAGCTTTCTGTGCTAAAGGTTAGCACCCTGTTACTTGAGCCATGGCTTCACTTTTCACATTTTTTTTTTTTTTTTTTTTTTTGTTGATCAGTTGGAGAATAGAGTCTCACAGACTTTCCTTCTGAGAATGGATTTGAACCATGGTCCTGAGACTTCCTCAGTAGTTAGGATTATAGGCATGAGCAAGCACCATCAAGGTTCCAGTTTTATTCATCACTTCCCTAAGGTTGTACATTTATACACATGCCCATTGTATTTTAGTATGACATTATTGTTTTCATAATCAGGATGTATCCATTTATCACTAGATCTGTAATTGGAAACTATTCTGTGCCTAAGAATTGTATACATGTTTGGAAAACACATATAGTACAAATATTAGAGAATCTAAAGAAAGAAATAGCAACAATATTAGAGAATGTAAAGAAAAATATATTTGATGCAACAAAACCATTTCAAGCTATAACTCCCAGGGACCAGGGTACTAAACCAGTTTGGAATCAAAATCTGAATTTTTCATCCAAATAGAAACATTAAATATTCTCAAATTTCACAGCACCAGATGCTAGTGCTAAAAAATCCATTACTACAATCAATTATAGCACTTCACAGATGTTAATATACTTCACAGATGTGTGTACCACACTAACACAAATGGTGGCAATTTGCAAAGAAATGGCTTTGAAAAACAACAATTAACTCTTTTAATTATCTTAATTAATGACACTAATCATTCTATTTTGATTTGTTTGGAGCCTGAATTAAACTGAATTTAAAACAAAAATAAAATAAAAATTGAGCTAAAAATAAGTATCCATTTATTTTTTTTCCAAGTATTGGAGCCTGAATTAAATTGAACTAAAACTAAAAATCCATTATTCTTCTCCCCCTATTGGAATTACATATGGAACAATGGCAGTAGCTTTACATCTCCTTCTTTCTCTGTATTTTTAATTACAGAATAATGATATTTTGTCTCTTCTAAAATATCCAGACCATAATGTATGCCTTTCTTCCCAAACTGTAAGTGTAAAACCTGTAATCTGAAAATATAAATTTGAGATGTTCCAAATCATGATTTGTTTGATTAACACTTTGCCATCACAATAGGAAAATTCAGCTTTATCTGAGGGGTACACATCAAAGAATAGGCATATTAAAAATGCCTTACAAACTTACCTTCAGACTAGTTTTATAAAATTATTATGAAATAATATAGATACAGATTGTTCAGATTTGTATCCTACCCCACCCTGAGAGATCTCAGGTATATATGCAAATATTTCAAAAGTCCAAAAATCAATCAGAAATAATTCTGATCCCAAGCATTTCATATAAATGATATCCAACTTGCTTCATCACTTTTTCACATGTAACTCTATATGCTCAGGAGCTAGAATTAACTTTAAGGGAAGCTCTTGATAGGAGAAATGTCATTAATTACTTTTAAAAAACAAACCTCTTAATTTAAAAATATGTAAAATGGTTTCACTGATGTTTCACATTTTAAACATTATTTTGAGGCACTATATATTCCCAATATAATGCAATGCTTAATGCAAATTAAAATGCTCCTGATTATATTAGCAATTTGTTTGTAGGATTAGGCAATATAACAAAAGAGCTCATACTCTACTTACAATACCATCTATTCTATATATTTACTGCACAGGATATACCTTAAACTGCAGAGGATGAGAAGTCCTATCTCCTTATCAAACTCATTTCTTGTTCTAATTTATAATTGATAAATAACCAATAAGGTGTCAGATTCACTGAGCCATTGTCCACTGGTTGGTTTAGCATTTGACCATTTCACAAATATGCACAGGCACACCAACAAGACAATAGTTCTCTCTCACTCTCTCTCTCTCTCACTCTCTCTCTCTCATTTTCTATGGATCCTCTATCAACCTATTATCTATCATCTCTAGTCTTTGTAGTGTATCTATATTCTAGCTTCTACCATCTATCAATCAGCTACCTATTATCTATCATCCATAATCTTTCTATTATCTATCATTTACCATCAATCATCCTATTGTCTGTCTACCACCCATTATCATCTTTCTTTCTACCAGCCTGTCTATTCACCATGTAAGCCACATTAAGATACAATATAGCACAGACTTTGAGTAGTTCACACTGCCAATGGACCCATGGCTTCCTGAATATCCTCTGGGTCTCCAGGGTAGAACGCGCTTTCAGAGAAAGGCAATCCTCCTACAGAGGTGAGAATTGCAATTTTCCTCACCCTCTGTGTGAACCTGTGGATTGGAGAATTAGGCATGTAATGTGCAAAATTGAAATAACAGTGGGAGCAAAAGGCCTGCTTTAAAGAGACTTTGACTTTGAATGTGGGCTTATTTGATGACAAACCTAAGAAGACTGTAAGTTTCACATTAATAAAAGGAACCACAAAATGCCTCCGACTTTCCCATTGTTCACATCCCAGGAAAGAACAAAGAAGACATTTTTCATTTGTATGCAATGTTTTTGAATAGATGTGCTTCAGCAAGACTCTGACATTTGTTACTAATAGTTTTCACATTTAAAAAATCAAAGAAAAAGAAGCAGAATTGTGATTTCCAATTTTACTCTTAAAGGGTGGCCCAAGGAAAGAACCATTACTATTCTTTCTCAGGCTGTACACATTAACATGTTTTGGAAGAAACTAGATAAAATAATTGATAATAAGCACCCAAACAGCTTTTAGAACTAAAATAATCTACTCCACTTTGAGTGTTAACAATTTTAAATACTATAAATGAAAAGAAGTAATGGACTTTCCTTATTCAGTTTTAATCAATAGAATAATTAGTCATCAGTCTTAGTAGGTAAAAGTAAGAACATTATTTTAATATGAGCCGTAGCTATATATACATACCTGAAATTATATTTTTCCCTTTAAGTTTTTCCTGCAAAGGTTATCCACATAGATATTTAATTTATGCTTTAGGAAATACATTTAAAAAAGGAAATAAAAAAATGCAACTTTAGTTTATTTAATGCATTCTTTTTTTTTTTTTTTCGCCCGTCCTGGGCTTGGATTCAGGGCCTGTGCACTGTCCCTAGCTTCTTTTTGTTCAAGGCTAGCACTCTGCCACTTGAGCCACAGAGCCACTTCTGGCCATTTTATATATATGTGGTGCTGGGGGAATCGAACCCAGGCCTTCATGTATACGAAGCAAACAATCTTGCCACTAAGCCATTTTCCCAGCCCTATTTAATACATTCATTTAAAATAATTTTGAATAGCCTTCTCAAGTTTGGTAGCTAGTAAATCATTTTTGCCTCAAACTCTCAGTCCTTCTATCTCTGCCTCCTGAGGCAAATATTTACTATCAAAACAAAAACAAATGCTCTACAATGAAATATGCATAATTCACAAGTATTCAAAATCTGGACATAGAATAGCACGGCAGCTGAGAGGGGAGAAATTCTGAGGTTTTCAGCAGATTCTGAGTCTACAGCCTTAATGGAAAATTTTCTATTCAGTGACAGTTTGGCTAATTTAAGAATAAGGCCATTGATGGATCAGGAGTATCAAGCAGTTCATCTTAAAAGGTAATCAAAATGCATTTCTTCCTATAGAAAGACAAAAAAAAATCTCTGAAAAAGCTGTAGCATGCAGACAAAAAGGTCATGGAAAGTAGAAACCCATGTGTCCAGAAAAAGATCTTTACATGAATGAGATAATAAGACCTAGAAAATGCATCAACATTTGTCAAGTGGGAGTTTCTGAGAAGAGAATCAAGCTAAAGAACCAAACTGTCACAGATCTAAAGACTGCATCTTCTTTTTTTGTGTGTTTTTTTTAATATTTATTTTTACTACTATTAAGTAGTTGTACAAAGGGATTATAGTTCCATGTCAAGTTATGCGTACAATTCTTCATGGCCAACAGTCAAAGACATTAATTCTTGCATATTTGCAATGAAAGATAAAGAAATCACAAATCTTACTGCTTAAGCACCTGTTTCAAATTAAATGATTGGCCCTCTACCACTTGATCCACAGCTTTGCTTCACTTCCGGTTTATTGTTGGTTAATTGGAAATAAAGGTATTACAGACTTTTCCTGACAAAACTGACCTCATACTGTGATCCTCAGATCTCAGGCTCCTTAGTAGCTACAGAATGTTGGCGAGCCAACAGCACCCAGATCAAAATCCTTTCTTTATAATCACACTATGTTGGAAGACACTCCCACCTCACCCCCAACACACACACGCACACACGCGCGCTTGAGTTCCTTTTTTCTCCCTGGAGGAGAAAGACTGTATTTTCTGATGCTAGTTAGTGAATGACTCCCACAGACAGACATATTATCCTGGTATCTTGTTATTCAAATGGTACAGTATTACAAAATCTTGGAGCGTGGGCTAAAAGATGACATGCAATTAAAAAGCATAGCAAATAAAGAGCTCATCTGCTCATCTCCCCCTTAAATTATTGCTACCACAAATTCACACGGGGTCAGTTTCCCCCTCTCTTCCCCCTCCAACTATATGAATTTCTTTTCCTGAGAACTTCAGAGTACATGACTGTGAATCCACAGTTTCATTTCAGGGCAAAACTCTGAGCTCAAGATCCACTGTTCCCTCATTCTGTTGGTGGAATTACTGTGATGTGCATCATAGTCACTGATTCATGGATATTGTCTGTGGCCTTAGGTCTCAGGCTCTCACTGTAATATATTATGTAACAATAAAGGTTCAATTATCTGGTTATTTCATGTGCTATTTATTCCCCATTTTCCATCAAGTATATACCAGATTCATCCCCAAAATCAACTATTCAGAAAACAATCGTGGCCCCTGAGATTGGTTAAGAGAAATTCACCATCATAAGAAATTTTTAATTGTGGTTTTTCAAAAATTATCTTAATTTGGTTGTAAAAAGTGTTTTTGGGGGCTGGGGATATGGCCTAGTGGCAAGAGTGCTTGCCTCGTATACATGAGGCCCTAGGTTCGATTCCCCAGCACCACATATACAGAAAATGGCCAGAAGTGGCGCTGTGGCTCAAGTGGCACAGTGCTATCCTTGAGCAAGAAGAAGCCAGGGACAGTCACAGTGCTCAGGCCCTGAGTCCAAGCCCCAGGACTGACCAAAAAAAAAAAAAAAAAAAAAAAAAAAATGTGTGTTTTTGATTCAACATGTCAGTTTATGAATATGATGCATGTTGACCTGTGTCATCTCTTTTATTTTTCATGCCCTTTATACTCCAATGCCATTAAGATATGGATCTTTATCTAGAATTAGATTATAATTCTGTATAAATGTGCATTTTTGAAATAGATTAATTTGGGGTTCATTACATAAGGAAAAACAACATTCATGCCATTCTTCAGGTTTTGTACCAAAGTTCATTGTAAGATCCTTCTGAAAACACTTAACTGTTGATTTCATCATATACACACATATACATATCATATCTACACAGGAGTATGCTATGTAAAAGCTATGAGTCACACAATTGACACTAACATAAATTAAAATTCTAGAGGTGTATGCATGTGGCACAGAATTCCATTCACTTCCTCAAAAAAGATACACAACTAAGTTTCAGTCAAAAACTGTGCTTAAAGAAAGAAATGTAACTCTCAGAAATAGAAGTGATTACTCATGAGGAAAGCTTGATTTTTTTCCCTCATAATGAGTATGTATTATTCAATTACCAATCTGATCTGAACAGGACAAGGAAGAGCTGTGGTATAATTACATACTTGTGATTTTTGAAGTACAGTTTAAACTAACTTCTAGGTTTTCTAATTTTTTTCTGAATAAAAAGAAACAGACTTATCTAGTGTTCAAGCCCAAATCACTCTTCAAAATATTATACACTGAACCAGTTAGAATTTATGTAACATGTACGAATCTTACTGAGTTGGAAAATAGAGAGATATTCTTTCTTCCAATTTATTCTTCACTTATTTTCCAGTCTAGTAGCAAAATCACTGCACGGGGACTGAAAGTCAGTAAAAAAAATGCTGTGAGCTTTTCTTGGTTTCCCTTGGAATGAATGAGTAGAATTACTTGAAAAAATTACAAAGATCTGACGCTAGGACATCTTAGTGTCAGAAATGAAACATTTGTTTAAACTGCTTTTGCAAAGTAACTGCAAAAGCATTCTCTCTGGATTGAAAATATGGCAGATTATGTTGCATAAATTGATTGAAAAAGCACCATCTTATGCAAATTTTTCTAAATGAAGTTCACGGTTCAGTGATCTAAGCACTCCGCCAAAAATTAAAATACATTCTAGAGAATTCTGCATTTAATTATATCTTGGGAAATAACTGCTGTTTAAAGCCTTGGACAACTCAAATGATCTTTCTAGGACCTAACTTTCTTTATAGCTCAATTTCTTTTTAGCTACTACAGTGCTGTGAGTTAATGAAATAGAATTTAATAAACATCTTAGCAAGCAATTCTAGAGAGTAGAAGAGCATGCTTCTTAGACAAAAATGGCCTGAGAATCCTATTTCCTCCGCCACTCCTTCCCTCTCCCCAATGTACCCACAAAGTTTAGACAATCAGCACATCGCCTTCAAATTTAAAGTACAATCCACTCTTCATAAAATGCCAACCAATATCAGAACTGTGTTCTGAACAGCATGGGTTTGAGAAATTATGACATTACATAAGACAATATTTTATAAAACAAGATCTCTTTCATAAGGCTAGTTAAATAAAATCTCTTTTATAGAAAGATTTAAGCTGCTCAGAAAATTGCTTCATTTACTCTCACAAAACAACGTGCATTAAACAAAGACCAACATTTTCAAATGTTGTATTTTAAGATAGTTCTCTAGACTTCGAATTTTTGTCCATTTCTAACTGTATACTGTTTAATTCTGTATGTGTGTGCTGGCAGTGAGGCATAAACTCAGGGTCTGGGTATTGTCTCTTAGTTTTCACACTCAGGGTTGGTGCTCTATCACTTGAGCCACAGCTCTACTTAGAGCTGTTTGGTGTTTAATGGGTGACAAAAATCTCACAACTTTCCTTCCCAGGCTGGCTCGATGCATCACTCTCCTGAGGAACTAGTATTATAGGCTACAGCCACTGGTTCCTGGCTACCTAATGTATTTTTAAGTTCTCATAGGTTAGAATTTTTTTTGAAAAAACTTGGTAGGAGCTGAAGCTTTCATAGAGCATATTTCTTATTGCATGGTTTCTGGAAGAACTGCGATGTTAATTTTAGAATTATTTGACCCAGATCTAAAATTTATGTTCCTGGATCATGTCCACAAATAATAAAAAATGGTGAGGATGTAGAAGAAAAGGAACCCCTACACAATTTTTGTGGGTGTATAAATTACTGTCGTCATTATGAAAGTTAGTGTGGAAATAACTTATGAGACTGAAAATAGAACTACTATCTGATCAAGCTTATACTGCTCTATACAAAGAAGTGTACATCAACATACAAGACAGAATCTACATACTTTTTTTAGTGTGGGTACCATGGTTTTAATTGAGAGCCTGGGTGCTGATCCTGAATGTTTCTGCTCAAGGCTGGAGCTTTCCCACTTGAGCCACAGATCCATCTTAAACTTATTAGTAGTAGCTTATTATTGGGGAGAAGACTTTCATAGACTTTCCTGCCCTGACTGGCTTCATACACAATCTTCAGATCTCAGCCTCCTGAGTAGCTAGGAATACAACTGTGAGCCACTGGTATCCAGCTACTTGCTCATATTTTATAATAGCACTATTTAAATGTTCAATAACTGGAGCCAGTATAGGAACTCAGAAACTAACAGAAAATAATGTGTCACATGTATGGAATATTACGCCACCACCAAGAAAAATGAAATCATATCATTTGTTGGAAAATGTATAGAACTGGAGATGATTGTGTTAACTGAGGTAAGTCAAGCTCAGAAACACAAATATTGAATGTTCTGACAAGCAGTAATTATATGACACAACTGTAAAGGAGTAGCTATTTGGAAAGGAGCATCAGTAGTTGTAGAAGAAAAAAGGAACGTGAAAACACATAAATATTACAGAAAGGATTCATTATGTACTTATTGAATACTTATATATACTTATTGTAATACACATACAATACAAAAAGAGCAAAATGATACCCACCTACAAATTAAAATAGGAGCAAGGAGAGGGGAAGGAATTAAGAAAGAGGAATATAGATGGGGTGATTTATATCAAAGTATATTTGATATAATCATAATAATGTCTCTCTGTAGAAGTAAGTTATAGTTATAAAACTTTTTTGAATGGAAAAACAAAGACATTTCATTTTTATTATCCCACAAACCAACTGAAACACAGTAAGATGCATTATCTGTTCTCATCACCCGGTAGAAATTAGTGCTTTTTTTTCCACCTGCTACAATGACTAGGAAGATAGGTTGCATATTGATTTTGGACCTAAGTACAGTCCTACTGAGAATGCTTAAATGCCGTTCTTTGAATTAGCTAAGACTCATTAACAAGCACGTGTTCTGCCTATACGGAGCAATTATATATGATACTATTAGCAGTATCAGTTAAGATAGATAAAGTAATAGCCTAATTGAATGGATGAGGAGTCTAATGGTTTTGCTTTCTCTGATAATGGATTGGGCTCCGGCCTCATGTATAATAAGGCAGACAACAGGATCAATAGAGTTTTATGCTTAGAAAAACTACTAGCCTGAAGGATACCAATGCCTAATTCAGTACTCATTACTCTGATTTTTAATTTAATCAATAGAGAATATGCCATCAAATTAAAAATTCATTTGATCATGGGGTTCATTCCAACATAGTGGAATATTTGAATTTTTTAAAAAAACATATAAACAATCTAACTTCAAGTTACCACAGGCAATTCAAAAATCTGTCTTATTTTGTTTCCTCAGTGGCTGTTTATGACTCTTCCCCAATACGCAAACAGTTGCACAACTCAGAAAGTCTGGCTAATATATGACGGGGAAAATGAAGTTATCCTCAGCAGTCCCCAGGTAAAAGTTAAAACTTATTTTGATGGAGAAAGTAATCTTGATTTCAAAGAGTGTGGGAATGATAGTGTTTCATATCAATCACTCTCCTGTATTCAGGCATAAAGTAGCCTTGAGAAACCTCAGCCTTCTAGGTATTTTTTCCCTACTGTTCTTGATAGAGACAATTCTGGAGAAACAGCAGGGCTGACAAATGGGATTCTAGTTAGTTTTATGTAGGTAAAATTGAAGCAAGAGTATTTTTAGGCAAATGGAAAGTGAATGAGCTTGGAGCGATTGGAGCTTTAACCAAAGCTTTATGAAACTCAGAAGCTTTTCCAAATAGCTTCCTTCTCATTTCACAGGAAAACTGGGGATACCAGAGTGACAACTTGTTGCAAAGAAAAGTAAAAGAGGTTCCTTGTGAGAATATTTTTTATCACAACAGGTAGAGCCCCCAAATCTTTAGGTGAATAAGAGTGGAGCCTTTTGATCAGAGGGGAGTACCACTTTTTTTTCTCATTTAGAAAGCTAGATCTACATAGAAATACCCTTATTCCTCATGAATATGGGCCTATGGGTTTCCTGCCAAACAATTAGTGAGGAGGGGAATATGGTAAAGTTTCTGGAGAGCAGTTTTTACTTCAACTAAAATGTTAATGCATGAAACTGTTGGCCTGTATTTCTACTGTAGTGATGGCACCTTATACAAAGGCTGCAATGAAACTTTCTAAAATATAAAACAATGTATCCTAACATAAAACTACTAATTACATTCTAATCACATCAGATTTGCCACATAATCCTTAATTTATAATATTTCTCAGAAATAATAGCATCTGCTTGGATACATATAATATATTTTCAAGATATTTTGTTGTAATACAAAGCTAAATGACATCAACATACACTTGGTTTTCTTTTTTTACTTATTTCTTCAGTGTGAATGTGTGGTGCAGGTACAGGGCTTGATCGCTGAGCCTCCTGCTCTTGCTTGTCTTGCTTGCTTACAGCTGGCATTCTACCACAAGAACCACACCACCAGTCCACGATGTATAATTTTGATTCCAGGCTGTGAAGCAACGGTAACAGGAAAAATTAAGGAAAAGCAAAAAGTACAATTTAGTTTATCCCTACACAGGAATGCCAGAAATGTTTCAAAGTTACTCTGATGTAATGATTGCTGTGGTGCTCACATTTAAGCACATGGAAATTCTATTTTTAACACTAATCTAATATAATATTGATGAGACTAGGGGATAGTATTGTCAAGACTTAAAAATACTTTACAAACGAACTATAAGCACTGTATAGGCCCCATTATAAAGCAAGTGAATATCTATAAGCATTTCACATATACAGTATGTTTTATAAGGCAACAAATTAATTAAATATATTTGTGAATATTACAGTTTCCTGATTAAAAAATAATGTAATTCTGAGGCCCTTGGTCAGTCAGAGTAAGTTAAAAACAGAAAATAAATCAAAAGCACTAAAGTAAATATTATGAAGTTGTTGGATGATTTCAATAAAAAAGCAAATGAAACATGAAGCACTAATCGAATTATCCTTTGTTCTATCAAATTATGAAATATATAATATAATGAAAATACATAAATATGTATATATGTATAATAGGTACAGTATATGTGCTGTATATTATATTAATTTAACGTATAAAGGATGTATTATATAACAATGAGGTATTAATACATCACTAATATATGTTAATAATTTACTATTTATACATATATAAAAGTTATTTATGTGTATATATATATCAAGGGAATGTTAGCAATTACTAATAGTTATTTAAATATTAAATCCATGAATGTACATTAAATAAAGTAAGAGAAAAGTACAAGAGTAAAAGAGTTGGAAATATTCTTAAACACATATTTAGTTGTTTGTAGGACTGAGCTCAGGAGTTTAAACACAATATGATGTTGAATTAAGTAAGGCTTGCCTCATCCTCATAGCAGCCTGTAAGAAGAAGCAGCTTACATTTTAAGGCTATGTCAGAATGACAGCTCTTCTGTGTGGTCTGTGTTCTTCCCATCTGCTCCATATCTTCCTGTCAGCCCTGTGGTGTGTGTCCCCTGAGGTGCCTAAGGAGATGAGTGAGCTATGGGAAGGAAGACTGATCCTAATGGCTGGCTCTCCAGCATTTGTGAATCAACAGACTCTAAGATTAACATTCTCCACATTGTTACACACAATTAGATATGTGTATTTAGTTAATACTCAGGCTGTAGCAATGAGGGCCCAAATTCCGAGAGGTTACCAGTGCTCTGAATTCATGCATGAATTAATGCTATCAAGGGAGTGGGGGCCTAAAACAAAGATGAGTTTGGTCCTCTTCATCCTTCTTGAATTCCTCCTTTTCCTCCTATTTTCTTCAGCCCCTCTTCTATCCTTCAAACTGGGGAACTCCCACTTTCAGAACTGTACAACAATCTCTTTCTGTACAAATTTTGTCTTACAAACTTTCAACACATCCTCAAATGGCTTAAATGAGAATCTGAAAATTATCTCCAACAGACTATTGTGAAAGACATTTCCATGTTTCTAAAATAATAAATTTCTATAGTACATGAAATTACTCAATTCAGTGTAGAGCAGTGGGAAAGGAGAATCCCTGGAGCCAGCTTTCCTGGTAGCACAACTCAACTTTATCAACATTAGCTGCATGATTTAACAAAATAATGAACATCTTATAGACATGAGGTTATAGTGAAATAAAGTAGGCCAATGATGTAAAGTCTTCAACAATGATAGGCATATTATTCATTCCATTTTCTGAAGACCAAGTGGCACCCCATCTTTCAAATAAGATTGACTTTAGAACTGTTGCTCTGGAGAACTAAATATATTGAGGGATATTGGCTAAATATTTTTGTAAACTTCTCATTTCAGTTTTAAGCAAATCTGTGTCTTAATCGCATGGATGCTTCCTAATAATGTGACAGCCTCAAGTCTAAACAGTGATACTGAGTCTTACCCAGCATATTGATAAGAATGAAGCTATATCCTACAGGATTCCTCTTGCATGAACCTAATTGAAGGTATTAGTTTTAATGTAAAGGAAAATTAAGCTCCAGCTTGAGCATGTAGCTTTAGAATATTTTAATAAAATGTATTGTTTTTATTAAGGCATTATACAGAGGCATTGCCATTTTAATAAGGAGGTGATAAGTATGTTTTGTTTTGGATAATATCGCCCCTTCCCACATATTCCCTTAGCTTCTCCTTCCTGTTCTTGAGTGTTTATACTGTTTAATGTAATGAGTATAGACAGTTTGTCATTCAGATTTTGTTTATAAACCTAAGAGAACTGATATAATTTCTAACCCAAGAATAAATTCTTATATGTTTTCTCCAGAAAGGCAATTGCATATAAGAAGAAAAAGGTAAGAGAAGAAAGATTTTATTTCTAGGAAATAAAAAAGAAAGAGTAAGTAGCAACATAGAAGTGCATGTATTACCAACACTGAGCAGATGCGCAAATTCGTATTTTTTAAAAAAAAAATTTGTGGGAGAGCACTCTGGAAAATTTGTAAACCCACAAGCACATAAGCTCTAAACTCATCCAGACCTGGAGTGTTTCCTCTTGCTTGCTTGAACAAGAAAAGAGAGAGGTATCTTATGTAGTGCTATAATAATCACTTGCCTTTGGACTGAACACTCTAAAATTGTATTCACACATCAATTGCTCATAGGAAGTTTATTTCCCTGTGCATTTTTTTATCCAAGGAAACCAAACTGCAAGGAAACAATGAGAATCAAAAAATGCAGTTTGGGCTGGGAATATGGCCTAGTGGCAAGAGTGATTGCCTCATATACATGAAGCCCTGGGTTCAATTCTTCAGCACCACATATATAGAAAATGGCCAGAAGTGGCGCTGTGGCTCAAGAGGCAGAGTGCTACCCTTGAGCAAAAAGAGGCCAGGGATAGTGCTCAGGCCCCAAGTCCAAGCCCCAGGACTGGCAAAAAATAAAAATAAAAAAAAATTATGTGCTATCTTGGTATAGAAGTATAGTAAGCATAAATACCATAAACACTTTAAAGAATATAATTCAATAAAAAGTAAATACAGACATTTTTGTACCCTTCCAATGTCATAAGTACTTACATGAATTTTTTAAGATTTACCTAATTATCACAATAGTCATAACACACACTCACACTGTGTGATAAAGGAAGTGGGAAATAAAATATTCCTGATGAAAGAGAAGGATAGAAGGAATGATTCTGATCAAAAGTACTGTATATAAAAGTTATCATGTTAAATTATAACCCCTTTGTACAACCTGACCAAAGCACTGGATATAAATGTTTTAAGTTATAACCCCTTTGTATGGCCATTTGAAGATTTAAACTGAATAAATAAGCAAATAAAACACATCTTTTCACTACTGAGTACCAAGAACTTGTTAAATATGTTTTCATAATTAATAAAAACATCTCATTCGGTCTGTACTTTAAATCGTTTAGTTCATATCGTCTGTTGTTATTGTTCTTTTTGGATATTTAGATCATTCTGTAGAGGAGAGCCGTTAATATCAAGTATAAAATTTATTACATAATTTCCTTTGTGTGCTATATTTACTATGTTGAAATCAGAATGCCACTGAGGAAGAAGAATGGTGAAACTACCACACAAAATGAACTTCTGCTGATATGTTATCCAGAGTCTAGTTACCCTAGGGAATCACTCCTGGTGGTGTCTTTGGTCTGGGTTTGCACAAATGAGTAATGCCACCTACACCATTGTGATATCTTACACCATGGTTTCCCTGCCCTCAAACTCCTTTGCATTCGCTATTTCTTTGGGGTTTTTTGTTTGTTTTTTGGGTTTTTTTTGTTGTTGTTGTTTTTTGCCAGTCCTGCATCTTGGACTCAGGGCCTGAGCACTGTCCCTGGCTTCTTTTTGCTCTACCACTTGAGCCACAGTGCCACTAGCAGCCTTTTCTATATATATGGCGCTGAGGAATTGAACCCAGGGCTTCATTTATATGAGGTGAGCACTTTACCTCTAGGCCATCTTCCCAGCCTCTGCATTCGCTTTCTAACACTACCTTCCCCTGAGCTTCTGCCAACCAGTGACCTTATTGTTTTAATTTTATTTTATTTTTAGTAAAACATAAATGTTGACATGTTAAATTATCCTCTGTACACCTGATCAAAAGCACTGGATATAAAAGTCACATTAAATTCCAACCCCTTTGTATGACAATGTGAAGATTTTAAATAAATAAATAAAACAAATCTTCACTCTGAGTACCAAGAAATTGTGTAAATACCTGCTCTTAACTAGTATTACTAGTATTCATAACTGTTTCACTTTGGAAACCTACAAGACATAATGGTTGCAGATTGGCTTCTTACACTTATCATTATACATTTACATCTATGTCTTTTCATGGTCTAAAAACATTTCTTTTTATCACAAAATGATATGCATTTGCTTAGAGAAGCCACAGTCAATTTATCTACTGACCTACTGAAGGCATCATGATTATCTACAAGGGTTGACAAATATAAACCAAGTTGCATTAAGCATTGGTGCATAGATTTTCATGTGATCAATAATTTTCAACTTGTTTGCCTATCTTTATATTGACAGGTTTTAATATACTACTGGTTTGTGTAGCCACTAACCAATTAAAGAATATCTCACTTGGGGTGAGTTACAAATGAGTAGGCTATGAACATTTGTGAACATCTTTTCAAGTGAATGTAAATTTTCATTTCTCTGTGATAAACATCAAGGTAATAGCCACTGGGTATTATAGTAATTATATATTAAGCTATGTAAGGTACATAGAACTATTTTAGGAAAGAATAGAAATAGAAAAGAAGTAGAGAAATACCTTTCAAATTCTCACAAGCAATATATGAGTGATACAATTTCTCTAAACCCTCCATCACCTTAAAATTTTTACTTTGTTTTAACTACTCTGATAGATTCACAGTTATATTATATTCTACTTTAAAGTTACACTTCCGGGCTGGGAATATGGCCTAGTGGCAAGAGTGCTTGCCTCCTATACATGAAGCCCTGGATTCGATTCCTAAGTCCCACATAAACAGAAATTGGCCAGAAGTTGCACTGTGGTTCAAGTGGCAGAGTGCTAGCCTTGAGCAAAAAGAAGCCAGGGACAATGCTCAGGCCCTGAGTCCAAGGCCCAGGACTGGCAAAATAATAATAATAATAATAGTAATAATAATAATAATAAATACATAAAATAAAAAGTTACACTTCCATAGTAACTACTGACATTGGTCATATTTCTGTATTCTTATTCACATTAGAGATTCCCTTCACCCATTTTCAGTTTGATTATATTTATTCGACTTTTTATTTTGCTGCTTAATATTCACATAGACATACACGTATGTTTATATATGCATGTATATGCATCATATATATGGTCATATATATATTTAAATTATTTGCCAGGTATATGTTCACCACCTGATTCTCTATTACATCTATTACAAACAGTTATATAGCTTCACATTTTAAGTCTGTAGCCCATTTTGAGTAATTTTGTTATACTTCATGAGTTTTATGTCAAGCTTCTTTTCTGTTTTAGACTATGAGAGTCCAGTTGCTCAAGTGTGATTATTAAAAGGATAATCTTTCCTCCATTGAAATAGTTTGTCACCTTCACTCTGTGTGTGTGTGTGTGTGTCTGTGTGTGTGTCTGTGTGTGTGTATGTGCGTGTATTATTCTCCCCTGGACTTTTCGGCATTAGGTCACCTGGCCCTAGAATCATGGCACCACATAGTTTGATAAAGTTGGTGAAGAAGGAAATATCCGTTTCCTTCTAGAACTGGGAAATGATCAGGTGAAAACGTGAGAGGAGCTTCCTGTTTCTGCTACCTTGCGGGGGTGAAGGGGGTGGGGAGTGGGTTGGCAAAAGAGCTCTTTCCTTTCCTACAAAAGGTGGGGCCATTGCAGTGCTTGGCTGCTTTGCTGAGGGCAGGGGAAAGGCGAAGCCCTGGCTGAAAACTAAATTCAAATCTCTGCTAAGCGATCCAGAACTGCTTTCTGGGGACAACGCCATCGGCCTCAGGCCGGAGAAGAAGGGACACGGACTGTCTGTCTTGGGGTCCTGGATTCTTTTGGGGTGGGTTTTTCTTCATTTGTGCCAGCTGGTGCGTTTTGGTTAGCAGAAACTGTAGCACACTACCCAGGATATGCTACAAACATTTTTTAAAAACTTCCTAAGAATTTCACTAGCATGCCATCCACCAAGTATCAAGTTATCTAGAGTCTGCTTTTCTCTTCAGTGTGGCATCTTGCTAGTGTTGTTGAGGTATGTTTGAAAATTCACAGCTGTATCACAGTCCAAGAAGGGACTGACAGTCAAAGTCATTAACGTTGGACATATTGCCTTCTTGTGAAAGACCCCAGGCTCATTCCACTTTTTAGAAACACACATGAGAGCACACACTGTGCTAAGCTTTTGCATTTTCTAATTCCATCTTGGTTTCCAGGCCATAAACTTTAATGACACGTGAATTATTTTTGGAAAACAACTTTCTTGACTTTTTACATTTTTTGGTCTGCTGAATCCTTTCTAGTCAATAGCCTGACCCTTCCATTGCACTGAATTTCTCTCAACATATTTGTGTGTGTTGCATACTTTCTAGATTAAAATATATGTCATCAGATAAGTAAAAATATGTGTCCATAGTTTTCAAAGATCTTAAACATGTGAATTGCAAATCAGTCTAGAACAAATGTGAGTCAAATATTTTAATAAACTTATTACTTTGGAGAAAAGTTAAATGGTTAAATAACACTAAGAGGAGCTACAAACCCACTGCCCAGTGAAATAAATTTTCTACATAGAACATAAAATTTGCTATTATACACTAGAGCAAAATGTAAGCCTCGAAGACAGTATTTCCATTAAATAGCTATCTACATACCAACGGTAGCTTCTAAAATCAGAACCTTTCATTAATAAGATCACAAGGCCAAACACAAGTAGCAAATTGCCAAAAAGATAATGAAGCTTGAGTGAGTCATGTTTAAAGATTCCAGTATGTCATTGAAAAATGTGACATCTACTTTTGCTTATTGGTGGTTAAAGAAGTTTCTTTCGTATTTTTATTACGAGATGAATTTTGTTGTGAAATGAAGTAGTCCTATTTGTCCTGTATTGATTTGCATATTTTAATATCATATTTGTCATTGACTTTTTTCTTTTTTGCAAAATTCCTGGCAGATATGGGCCTATTTTATTCTCTCTTACAGGTTAATTCAGTGAATATTGCATATAAGAAAAAGAGTGAGAATTTGATTGGGTAGGAATGTTAAAATTGTTTTAAGTATATAATTGAAACATTTTATATATCATGTTTATTTTACTTATATAAATTGAATATACTTATAATTTTAGATATTATTTTGCTGTAAATTCTATGATCTTACAACTATGTCAATATTTTATTTACCTTTAAATCTTTTCTTTCAAAACATATCAAATTTAATTAAACTTATTCTAAAGGCAAGGAGGACAATTAAATTTTGAGTCTTCTTTTTAAAGTACTTCTCTCACTAGATAATTTATACTATTATTTCATAAATTAGTTTGGTATGTCTAAATTATCCTTCAAGAAACTATCTTTTTTGTTGTTGTGGTTAGCATTACAATGTCAAATGACCTTAATAGCCATAAAATGGCACTTAACACTTCAATTATTTCAATTCTTACAAGCCTAAGTACCACAATTACCCACTTTTAGTTATTTAACTATATGTCTTACATCTAAATCATATTACATATTTTTACAACTCATTTTCAATCTTTCTGTTGCTCTTTTGTTTGTTTTCTTTTTAAAATTACATATCTCATAATTTAATTCGAACAAAACTCACAAAAGTATTGTCATTTGTTTTCATTCTCCAAACTTTAGAGTTTGCAGGACATTATCAACTGGTATATGGTACACAGAGAGGTCTAAATATAACCAGACTTTTATTCAGAATTTTGGTATTCTCTATTCTTTATATAAAATGTATATTCTTACACCAAGCTAGAAATGCCTTGGCAACCATTTCTACACCCTTTCCCATATTCATGTTAATTAGGAAACATTTTCTCTATTCCTGTCAGAGAAGTACATGAGATTTTTTGCATGTATTTTTTCCTAAAGAACTTATGCTCTCTTTTGGTTTTTGTTTGTTTGTATCACTTATGCATGCCACAGCCTCTCTTGAAACTTGTCTTTAGTGGTAAATTGGAAATAAGAGTCTTCTGGGTTTACTTGCCTAGGCTGCCTTTGAGCCTCAGTCATCAAATCTATGTGCTTAAGTATGATTACAGTCATGAGGCACATATGTATTGATTTTGTTTAAACAATGTATTTCTATTGGTTTTGTGCAGGAAAAAAGTTTTTATATCTTTCTGAAAATCACTTACTTTTTTCAAATTTAAACTTTCATTTGTTTTGGTGCTTTGTTTGATACTCTTTAAAATATTGAAACTTCTTTTAAAAAATTATTATTGTTAGTTGTATGAAGTAGATTTCAATTTAGTATGTAAATGTGTAAGTACAATACACCTTCATCAAAGTTACTCTTTCCATCATTCAGTGCCATTTTACGTTAAATAGAATAAAATCTTATTTGGCCTTTATCTGTCACTCTGAATCTAGTCATGGATTGTGGATTTTTGGTCTGTGTTTTAGAACTGTCTCTTTTATGCTCTGATAACACCTTCTGATGGCAATTCCATCTTTCTTCTTCAATGGATAAAATTTGTTTGCTTTTTCTTACTCTAAATCATATACTGCTCTGGATGATTCTCTCTCTCTCCCCTTATTCAACATATGAAATTGCTTCTTAACAATTTCTTACCATGTTTCAAAGAAGTCTAATATTTAATTAGTCCTACTTGGGATCATAGTACAGATCATGCATTAAGAGACATATATATGTATGTATATATATACATACATATATATATATATTCAAAGAATGTGTGCGTTTTCATTAATCTTAGCATGTTATTCCCTTTCAAAAGCCAGGACATAGTTATGAAGCTGTTTTATTATTTTCTGTTTAGTGTTTTATTTATTGTAGCTAAATCATTTTAAGTTGTCACAAGAAATACATGTAATGCTTGAAATTCCTTGCTTGGTTTCAAACATTTCTTTATATACAATTACTACCAACAAAGAACTACTAATGCATTCAGTAGTACAGGAATCCTACTTGTCTTTAAGCAGGATTTTTTTACTTTGCTCTAAGTAGAAGGTTATTGATTTCAGACAATCTAAAATCCAGAGTTTCTTCTTTGTAAACATCTGGGAAAATGAGTTCTTCTTTAATTAGAATTCTTCTGCTTATACCAAAACCCTGTGTGTTTTCATGTACCTTCCAAGTCCTAGCATTTTCTACATCCTGGTTCTAACCTTAGAATTAAATGCTAAAAATGGGTAAGGAAATTAATAATCTGAAGACAGATGTTCAGTGAGAAAACATTTTAAAAGTAAAGCCATCTTGACTACTATAAAAAGCCTCAGAACCAAGAAAAGTACCACTTGTTTTTGTTTTTTTTTTGTGTGTGTTTTTTTTTTTTTTTTGTCAGTCCTGGGCCTTGAACTCAGGGCCTGAGCACTGTCCCTGGCTTCTTTTGTTCAAGGCTAGCACTCTGCTACTTG
Source organism: Perognathus longimembris pacificus (assembly GCF_023159225.1). Classification (NCBI taxonomy): domain Eukaryota; kingdom Metazoa; phylum Chordata; class Mammalia; order Rodentia; family Heteromyidae; genus Perognathus; species Perognathus longimembris. The sequence continues at coordinate 9,224,561 of NC_063184.1, forward strand.
AGCCACAGCACCACTTCCGGCCATTTTCTATATGTGTGGTGCTGGAGAATCGAACCCAGGGCTTCATGAAGTGGCAAGATTTGTCACTAGGCCATAATTCCCAGCCCCAAGTATTCGCTTTTGATCTTTCCCATCATATCCTTCATCTTCAGTAATGATAGAAAAATGCAATGCTGAGCAAACATTTTTTTCTGCAGTGAAGTAATGAAGATTGCAAATTTAATAGAAAATGCATGTCTCATGCTTGTCATGCTTATCGTAGCAAAACATCGCATGCTTATCAACTGAAATACTTCATCTTAATTGCAATGTTTCATCACTTTGTTTTCTTGCATAATTTTTCTTTTTTTTTTTCATGATATTATTGTGGACTGTGTTGTTGTGTCCCAGGGTGCTGGGATGGAAAACTGGAGCCCGTGATCTCAATTGTGCCCTTTGCCCAGCAGAGCACAGGAGATGTGTTAGGATATTGCACAGATTCAGATGTACTAATTCATTGCATTATTTCTTGTAAATAAATATAGGCAACAAAGTTCACTACTCTTTCAAAAACAGCAGTTTTACTTAAGAGCCCATTCGGTTAGAGTCAAGACAAAAAAGCAGAGATTAAAAGCTTTAAAGCCAACCATGTGCTGACAAATCACACCTCGTCAGAGACATTAAGTTTGGATATTATACTGTCTTTTTATCAAAATTCGGCAATAATTCTAAAACTATCACATGAGCAAATTATACTAACCTCTTAGCCCATAGATAATGTATGAAAACGTACAAGATGTAAATAAATCTGGAAGAATCTGAATACAGAAAATGTGACCTGAAAGAGTCACATATGACTGGAATTATGTACTGGTCTCAATAAATATTCAGTATTACAGCCACAAACAATGCCATTGAAAGACGTATTTCATGGTTGCAAGTAGTATTATTCTTATTTACATTGATTAATTATATATTAATAGAACCATGCAAAGTGATTGGAACAGATAAAAATATTGTATTTACATCTTTGATGGTTACCTGCATGTCCATTGCTGGCAACGGACTTTGTCATTAAAACCTGACTACTAGGTTAAGGGAGCTGCACTGTGTTATATTCTTCACTTACTTGGATAAACTAATCTGTACTAGAAATATGCTTTAGTTAATCCTGAAATGTGCCCTTTTTAAACAAGATAATCTTAAAAGGAATACAGAATTGTGATTTATTAGTTAATTTTAAATTAAAGTGTTCTCATCTTGTTGAAAGAAAAATAAACTGTATATAGGTCTGGGAATGTGGCTTAGTGGTAGAGTTCTTGCCTAGCATGCACACAGCCCTGGGTTCAATTTCTCAGCATCATATAAACAGAAAAGGCCAGAAGTAGCACTGTAGCTCAAGTGGTAGAATGCTAGCCTTCAGCAAAAAGAAGCCAGGGACAGTGCTCAGGCTCTGAATCCAAGCCCCAGGACTGGCAAAAACAAACAAACAAAAACTGTATATATCTGGTCTAAGCACAAAAGATAAAAATGACACGAGCACCATTCATTTTTATGTAATTACACAGTCTTTATTCAGGCCATTGAATGTAGGTAGGAAGATAATGTCATGCATTCTTGTAACTTGGGTGCATTCACTTTAAGCTTACCTTAGAAGAAATATCTGGAAAAAGATTGAAAATGTATATGCATATTATCTATCTATCTATCTATTATCTATCTAATAACCTATTGACATTTCTTTAAGTATCAGGCCTCCCTCTAGTGAATACTTGACAGCTAGAGAGAATCTTCAATAATTTTTTCACTCTGCTGTTCTGAGCATTATATGTTCTTAACTAAAATGAAAATTATACTTATCTTGTCATGTCAGCTAAATTATAAATTCTGTTCAAGAATCTTAGGCATAAAAATTAAAAGAAAAAATAAGCTTACACTTGAAAAACACTGGTTTTATAGCTCCTAAAGTATTTGTTGAGCATTTCAACCTTGAGCTAACATATTCAATATATCAAAAGAAAGCAAAGATGGGGAACAGCTTTCATGACTTTGAAAATGTTTAAAATCTGACATGTTTAGTGTGTGTGTGTGTGTGTGTGTGTGTGTGTGTGTTACAGTGGTTTGATAGTATCCCATATTCCATTCTTTTTCTTGCCTGTTAAATTCATGATAACAGAATAATATTCTTTCTACCATTTTCTCACAAAGCTCTGTCAATGTGGCAGCATTTCTGCTTGGTTATCATTGAAATACTTTCTTAAATCCACCCATATGAAAAAGGAAAAAAAAAGTGGAAAGGGTTTGTTACAAAACACAATATTGGCCAGCTAGGCTACTCTTACAGCCTTCCTCACAGTAAAATTTTCCTATTTGATGGTCCTTTTCACAGCCACTCCCTGCTGTTAGAAAACTGGCCTATCAGTTTGTCGCTGTATTTACCCCAGCTTGTCAGAGGGGTTCTATGTGGCAGTGACTCAACTTCAACCAAGTGCCTAGAAATGCTGGGCAAAGCACCATGACTTGATGTTCAGAGCCCCATTTGAGTCAAGGCCACAGTGAGGAAAGCAGGGCCTCTTTGGGAGCAGGTGTTTGACCAGATAACCCAGCCAGACTCTCTCCCTGTTCTGGTTTCTCTACTTTGAAGAAGTAACTCTAATTGTGGCTAAAGAAGAAGGGTCTGGTTATTTCCATTAAAATAGGGGTCGTCAAGAAAAAACAATGGGGTTACTCCTCAGAGGTTAACACTGGAATGACTTCTTTCCTCACTTGCACTTCACTTGCATTAAATTCCTCAGCACACTTTCACCAACGCATGAAGCCTTTCCTGATTCATAAAGGAGCAGTTGGCTGTTGAGGTAGGAATCTGCCTATGGGAACTGGGAAAATGAGTTTTCAGGAGTCCTCATTTTAATTCTTCTCACTTTGTACCTCTTATTAAATATGTTCCATTTCTTGTTGGAAACCTTGGGAATCTAAAAATCCTACTGATATCACTGCTTAGCAACTATCCAATTCAAATTTTATATGTGGACTTTGGCTAGCTTGGACTTGAGTTTTTATGAATTAAGCGATGCTTTAGTCGGAGTTAAAGGAAGGTTTGAATCACACAAAGTCATTTTAGCTTCTTTTTCTGGCATCTATAAGGACCAACGTCATTCAAATTACCCCAATTCCATATATACTTGATTTCATCATGTTTAGTTGTCACATTGTTTCATTGTTTACCCAAGTGCCATTTCATTCTTTAAGGTTTATTATAGTTCTTTATAATTCCAAATGACTATGGGTTGTCATTTTCTTAATTAACTTATTACTATTTATGAAACTGTTTCCAAATACTAATTTTAATATCTTCTAGATTTTAATTTTTTAATCTCAGCTAGATCCAATAATTAATCATGTATCACTATATTTTACTTACTTACACATTTTTGCAAATTCTCTGTCTGCAATTAGTAACCAAAAGCTCTATTGGGCAGATTTGATTATTTTAAGAACTATAAATGTTAAGTAAAAGCAGCAATGTGATCTGAAGTAAATCTGACACATCAAGTTGCCTGTTTTTCTGTATTGAGAAAGAATATGGTAAATATATCCTAAATATGTAAGACGTACAAAATACAACAAATATTGCAGAAAAGTGAACTGATACAAAGAAGACATTTGTGGATGAATTTGGCCAGAACTGCTACTTTGTTCACTTTTTAAAATTTCTGCTTTTAAAATGTTTCTATAACTTTCTAATACATAAAAAATTAAAAATATACAATTTAGAATCTTGTAAATGTTTTAAAAGTACAGAATTAAAAAAGCTTTTATTTTATATTACTTTTTATGTAATCATACTGTAAAAGTCAATTATTTAGAAAATGGAAAAGCTAAAATTTATGAGTGTGGATAGAGTTTTAGAAAAGATGTTAAGGGTAGATTTTCATTGTTATAAGTTCTGGGTTTTTAACTCATGGTCTGGGGGTAAGTAGGCAGGTATTCAACCACTTGAACCATACCACAGCCTTTTGATTATAGTTATTATTTGAATGTGGCCTTCTTTAGTACGCTAAGCTTGCCTGACCATAATTTAACTATATACTTCTTGTATAGCTGGGACATCAGATGCCTGCCACCATGCCCAACTTTTGTTGGCTGAGATGAAGTCCCAGAACATTTTGTGTGCAAATAAACCTCAAGGCATGACACATTCTATCTCCATCTCTCCAGTAGTGATGCTTGCAAGATTGAGCCACTGCACCCAGACAGAATTTTCAAATTAGTATGGCTTTAATACATGGTTACAAAATAATATTTGAATAATATTTGACTGCTTTCCTTTAAAATTACAAATTGTGGCATACAATTTCAATTATTATCAGAGCAAAAGTAGAAACTCAAGAGATAATAAACACCACAATGAAAGGAAAACATTTTTGACCATAAGGAATTATAATACAAAAACGAAATAGGAGTTATCTGGAAGGTAAAGTGCAAATAAAATGTCCCTTACTAACTGTGAGACTCCTGGCTATTAATTTTACTGAGCCTCAGTTTCCTCACCGATAAAATTAAGGTAGTAGTAGTTAATTATTTTGACAATTTCCTAGGGGAATAAGTGAGCTAATTAAGGCACTTGAAGCAATGCCTGGGATGGAGCAAAAGAGAGTATTATGAAACAGAAACATGGTTTGTACTTTGGAGGGAGAACATTGGAGGGGCCACAGGGACACATACCAGAAACTGAGAAGTATACCACTTGGAAGAGGGGGAGGAATATTGCTTCATCAGGATGAAAAACCCAAAGCAAATTATATTCAACTTCTGAAAGCACAGTAATGGCTAAGAATGACTAAATAATCCATTGTATGTTCAATGTGGAGCTGGAAAAGTTCTCTTTTAGTTTTCCATTGTAGTCATACAAAGAGGTTTTCATTCAATATGTCAGCTTATGAATACCATGCATCTTCATCAATGTTACCTCTTCATTCTTCCTCATGCCCCCCCCACCTCATCCTGTCTCTCAAGTTACCTGGGGGCCCATTTTCACAAAGGTACACTGGATATCATGACTAATATTTGCCCCTAGCCCTCTAGTCTTCATTTACAGAGAAAGTGGTATACTTTTGAGGTCTTCATAAAGCTATTATGTTGAGTAAGTACAAACTAAATGATTTCCCAGCCATGCAGCCTAATCATAATATGAATCAATTCTTATAAATAAAAAAAAAATCCATAGCTTAGGATATCTTAAAAATTAAACTGTCTCAAATAGGAATATATCATAAAATTTTATTAATACTAAAATCTCTAATATTGAAATAAGAACGTCAATTTTGTAGAATACCAAAATATAAAGATTTCCAATATAAATATATGCACATATATTCCTAATATAAATATGTGCATACCTAACGATGTAAAATATCACACATTTGCAAAATGGTAACATTTCAAGACACATGGGTGTTCTAGTCTTTGAAATGGAGACTACCTGTGAGATCCTAAATGTGTAAGCAGAAAAGTCCGATACACTACTTGGAGACAAATATATGAAAACATAATTAGAAAATAATATATTATTTTAAAGATAGATGGTTTCAGAATCACTGATTGAATTTAAAGGACTGTTTATCTCTTCCAAATCAAAGAAGAATTAATTATTGAAACTTTCTATATCCTGAATGAGTGCTGTGTTCCCATTAACCATGGTCAATAAGAGCATTTATTATTTATTAGGAATATTGGATGTTCTAATCACTTGGCAGGCTTTGGGCACATTTCTAATGGATAGAAGGATGCTATACAGTTTCAGATGGTGACAGTTTGCAAGCTGAAGTAAAGCAAAGCAAAGGTTAACATATGTGAAAAACACAGTATTTTCTTTATTATATTCATCTAAGGCCAATTAAAATCAGAGTTGAAAAATACACTTATTCCTATGTTATTTTTTTCCATATAGTTATTTGAACAATAAAATGTGCCCAAAAAAATTCAATGAGCAATTACCTCCTGAATATCACTCACTTGGAAAAGCTGTAAGTCATAAGCCTGCAGGGTAAATGTCAAGTGAATGTATTTGGACTGTGGCCACGTCTGATTAGCAAAGTTGTGCTCAGCATATTCAACTACCAGGCATGTATAATTTCCCTGAGCTCCTGAAACATAATGGAAGAAAATAGAGATCTCTACAATCCCTGGACTATTAAGGAAGTGTGGGGTAGGGTCTCAATTCCAATTAATCAAGTTACTGAGTACCAAAGATTGCCAAATGGACTGCTGGTGATGGGAGTCTTTTCTAACCACTTTCTTTCCAGCTGCTTCAACTCTAAATTGTTAGGTTTTTAAAGCAGGTAGCCGGTAAAAGAGAACGCCACGCGGTATTCAGGCAGGAGAGAACATTTATTACCGAACTGCTGGCCTGTGGCCAAGATGATCCATGGCTGGAGAGAAGGGAGAGAGAGAGAGAGACCCCCACCCAGCCCTGCTTTATTTAGGGCAGGGGCAAGGGGTGTGGCCAGGTGGATTAGGAGGTGACCTCAGGGAAAGGGGAGGTAACTGCCTCCAGGTCTGCAGGTTACCTAGGTAACTGGGTGGAGACTTAATGAGGTGGGGGCATCTGCATGTAGCCCTCAGGGAGAGGACCTAACATTCCAGCCTTTTAATAGTAATGAAAAAGGATGAAGACTCTCTCTGGCTGCTTCCTGCTGGCAAGGGGCGTCGGCATTAGGGGTAAAAGGCAGAAATGTGGCCTCTCCTGGAGAAGGTGAGCAGCAGGGTCCCTTGGTGGTAGATGCCAGTCCTTGAATGAAGCCTGGAAGAAGTCTCATGAGGCAGGGGCTGGACAAAAAAAATATTAAGGCAAAAGGAAGAGTTTAGGGCACAAAATTAAAAATTGGATTACTTGGACAGTTCTCATACTCAGGCATGGACATCAGATGGACAAGCTACTATCTCTTGATCCCCCGGCTCTGATTAATTTTGAAAGGGCGAGACAAAGTGACTCCTTTAGGATCTGACATAATTCTCCTCTTACTCCTCTCCATGATCCTTGTTCCCTGAACTGGCTGAGTCCCAGGGATCTAGGTGCTTGTTGCTGGGATGGCTTGCCCCCATTGGCATTCACTGGGTTTGAACTCAGGGCCTGGGCACTGTCCCTGAGCACTTCTGCTCAAGGCTAGTACTCTGCCACTTGAGCTCCACTTCCAGCATTTGGCTGGTTAGAGATCAGTCTCTTCAGCCATGCTTCCAGCCTGGCTCTTCGCTGGTTAGTTGGGAGATGGAGTTTGAGAGAGATTTTCTGCCCTGGCTGGCTTTGAACTGCAATCCAAGGGAGTCTTTGCCACAAAAGCCCTTTTTTATTTCCAATTAAAACAACAAGGAGACCAAGGGGACTAGAGCTTACCTGTACCTCGTCAAGAACTGACCAAATACTTGCCAGAATTCTGCAATGACAAAACTCAGTAGATGTGATGAGTTTTAGCACAGATATATAGCTAGATGGACATACTAACAAATGACATTTACACAGACATACACACTGTGCACATAGGTTTTACAGCATGCAAAAATGAATTTCAGCAGTAGACTCTTTTGGAATTCCAATAGTAAATGACATTTTTGTCCAATATTTAGAACCACGTGGTCGGTTAGAAAAACAATTTTGCTAGCAAACAACAATTTTCAGATTATAAAATGGAGAAACCATATTTTGATAAACTCTAGTGGGATGCCATGTTGAGGGGGGTGGCAGGAGGACACAAACACACTAATAGAGAACACGTGGCATGGCATAATGGCGCCTGAGCTGATGCCTGTTAAACCCAACATTCACCACGTGGTCAATGCTAGAGAAAAGAACTTTTAGATCTTTGCCGACAAAGCACATTGGTGGTCAAGCCTCAGTTTCGAAGCTCTGTGAAAAGAGGCAGCTTTGTGAGCAAGGCACACAATGATGGTATGACTTGGGAATTTTATAAAGTAAGCAAGTAAGCAGGAAGATGAGAGAGAGAGGGAGAAAAAGGAAGAGAAAGAGAGGAAAAGAGAAAGAGAGAGAGAGTGCCTGAATATAAGTGACTTCTAACCATTTACCATTGCAGTGGCAAAAACTGTATCTGAGCGAGTATTTCGAGCAGGCCTCATTGCACTGTCAAGAGGCGTGCTAGCAGAGTCTTCATTGCAGTGGCAAAAACTGTATCTGAGCGAGTATTTCGAGCAGGCCTCATTGTCAAGAGGCGTGCTAGCAGTGTCCCGGCTCAGGTGTGACTGTGATGCACAACCCAAAAAGCACGGGAGGGAGGCGCCTGGTGAGTGAATGAGCTTACCTGGCAGAAGCGGCAGGCAGAAGCGGCAGAAGTGGCGGATGGAGCGGCAGAGAACCCGAGCAGCAGCAGTTTCACTCACCAGGGTAGACAAGTGGTGTGAAGGTGGATGTGGATGTGGAGGCCAGCAATGATATTAGTGAAAAGTGCCGGGTGGCTACTTGCAGCAGTTCGGTTCGCGGAAAAAGGGCCGTCAGAACTGGGCATACTCCCAGAAAAAGGAGAAAAATAGATGAGAATTCTGCCTGTCCTGACTCTTAAGCCCTTCCCGAGTCACGGCACCATATATGTTAGGTTTTTTAAGTAGGTAACCGGTAAAGGAGAACGCCACGCGGTATTCAGGCAGGAAAGAAAATTTATTACCGAACTGCTGGCCTGTGGCCAAGATGATCCATGGCTGGAGAGAAGGGAGAGAGAGAGAGAGAGCGACCCCCACCCAGCCCTGCTTTATTTAGGGCAGGGGCAAGGGGTGTGGCCAGGTGGATTAGGAGGTGACCTCAGGGAAAGGGGAGGTAACTGCCTCCAGGTCTGCAGGTTACCCAGGTAACTGGGTGGAGACAATGAGGTGGGGGCATCTGCATGTAGCCCTCAGGGAGAGGACCTAACATAAATATTCAAATTCTTGCACATATTGATTTTATTTAGGATCAGATGATTGTCATTTTGACAGAGATTACAAGCTTTTTCATGATATATGTCTTTTCTTCTGAAGTTGGCACTTAACATTTGACAACATTTAGAATGACAGTCTTCCACTTGCCTCTTGATATGGACAGTGTCATATCAGAGGTAGATAGATTGTTTTTAAGTCTCTTGTACCCACATAAGTGTATTAGCCAAATTATGGTAGATTCGGGTATAATCAATCATGTATAACTCAAATGGTTTAATTCCTTAGAAAGGATAACTCACAGTCCAACAAAATAAACACAAGGAAATTGGTACTTAAAGGGGAGATTGGTCATGGAATGAAGGGTTAGATGAATAAAGAGAGAAAGAATGGGGAAAATCAGGCACAAATTTCAGTGCATATCCTATAAAACTAAGAAAATGGAGGGAAAGGGTAGAGTTGGGAGGGACGGGAGAGAATGTTGAAAAGGGTAACAGTGATCAAGATGCATTGTATCCATAAACTACTTTTGAAATGCCCAAAATTCGAGACACCCCCCCCAAAGACCACCGAGAAGCCAATTCCGATGCAAAAGCAAAGAGTCATTTATTAGCAAGCTCCAGCTCAGACCTAAGCCCACATGGAAACAGCCAAGATGGACAAAGACCCCAGCACAAATTACACTGGATTTTTATAGTAAACAATTCTAGGGGATTCCCAGTTAAAAAGACAGGTAATTGGTTAACCTTTACTATGTTATCTATTCCTGATTAGCTGGGGGCATTGTTGCTTAACAGCAAGACAGTAAGTTAAAAGTTTGCAAAAGACATCTAGGGTCAACCTTCACCTGTTATTGACATCAGGACTGTTAGTGGGGGGGTGGCGGGGGTGCTGCAAGAGACTTTTGGCTACAGTCCTCTCCTGCTATGTATACATTAGTTACTTATTGGGGCAGTAACTTGCCAGGGGCTTAATTGCCTGGTGGAGCACCTGGCACTTCATTTATCTGCTGATCCGTTGCTTGAAGAGTTTACACTTTTCCTGGAATTATGATCCTTGACTTGTTTCCTAGAGTCTGCATTTTGTCACTGAGGTGAGGGGAAGCTATTGGCCCTTACCTAGTAACAGAACTTTGTTAGTAGTTAATCACAACTACGAGAAACATATTCCAGTACACAGCACAATTATCAAACAAGGCAGTGAAGCGTCTTACGAACAATGGCTAAAGAATCCTTACTTTAACTGACTTCTGATCAAATGAAGTCTCTCTGACTACCTTGATTATTTTAGACTGCATTTTGTTCAGGCTTCACATTGACATATTCTGTAGTTATTCCAGGAAGCTTCAGGGCACGGTCAAGCCCAAGCTACAATATGGAGGTGCGACAGCTGCTCAGGCTCCTCATTTTGTTGAATGGCAACTCTTTGTACAACTATCTTAAGATTTAAAAAAAATCTCAATGTTCTGCATGTTAGTGGCTCATCCCTGTAATTCTAAATACTCCAGAGCCTAAGATTTGAAGACAAGTATTAGAAGTCAACCTAGGCAGGAAAGTCCCTGAGGCTCTTATTTCTAGTCAACTAGTAATAACTGACCACAAAAAGTTGGAAGTAGAGGTGTGGCTCAAGTGGTAGAGTACCAGCGTTGAGAGATAAAACTAAGGGCTAGCTACAAGATCCTAAGGCACAATAACACACACACACACACACACACACACACACACACACACACACAAACAGCTCTCAATTATATGTGTTTCTTAATGTGATGGATTTCAGGTTATTACTTCTAAGTATAAAACAGCACTATCACGTTAGACAACTGCCAAGCAAATGCATGAAAACTAAGAAATAGGTAAGATTTAGATGTTGAGAAAGAATGTATAATATTGTTTTCAGAAGAACTGAGGTTAGGTTGAGTGCTGGTAGCTCAGACATGTAATCTTAATGAGTCAAGAGGTTGAGAACTGAAGATTGAGATTCTAAGCTAGTCTTGGCATAAAAGTCCATTAGAATTTTTTCTCCAATTAGTCACCTAAAAAAATGGGCCAGCCAAGGCATGAACAGGGATTTTGAGGGGCAAGGGGATTGATGATGAAGGAGACAGAGAGAGAAGGCTAATGGCACAACTCTGTTTATTTTAGCAAAAGCCTTAGCTATATACACCTTCTATAATTGTCACATGCTTGCATAATGTTGTCCTAGGAACCACTTTACCAAAAAGTACAGATAGTACTCATCCTTTCTCATTCTATTTCAATCAATCCTTATCTACCATGTGTTAGGTTTTTAAAGTAGGTAGCCGGTAAAGGAGAACGCCGCGTGGTATTCAGGCAGGAGAGAACGTTTATTACCGAACTGCTGGCCTGTGGCCAAGATGATCCATGGCTGGAGAGAAGGGAGAGAGAGAGAGAGAGCGACCCCCACCCAGCCCTGCTTTATTTAGGGCAGGGGCAAGGGGTGTGGCCAGGTGGATTAGGAGGTGACCTCAGGGAAAGGGGAGGTAACTGCCTCCAGGTCTGCTGGTTACCCAGGTAACTGGGTGGAGACTTAATGAGGTGGGGGCATCTGCAGGTAGCCCTCAGGGAGAGGACCTAACACCGTGTTCTCTCATATAAGCCTCCCAGGCCCAGAAGCTGAAGGAAGGCACTTCCCCAAAACAAAAGGGCAAGTATTTGCAGCTCTGAGGGTTGGAGCCAATGGCATGGAGCCTTTACTCACACCTTGCCAGCTCCTGACACCCCAAGGCCTGCAGTCATGAAGCTGTGGCTCAAAGTGGTGAGTGCTAGCCTTGAGCAAAAAAAGCTACAGGGCAGTGCCCAGGTCCTGAGTTCAAGCCCCACAATGCAAGCAAAAACAATAATAAAAAATAGACCTTTGAAAAAGATCACTATTGTCCAGTAGTGAATATAGGAGATGTGCTAGGGAGATCAGTAGGTGTGAACTAAGTTGAGTTGACGGTTCCCCAGATACAGTGGGAACCGTGATGCAACTATACCTATATAATGGCTTAAGATGGACAGGAAATGCAATGGCTTAAGATGGATAGGAAATGTAATACCTCTGAGAACAAAAGCAGAAATGGGGCTTACATTAATTCTGTGATGACACTGTGTGGGCAGCATATAGTTAGCTTTCTATGTGGATTTAATCCAAACTAAAAGCAATAAATGAAATCCTGTCATTGAATTCCATTATGAATACTATAATGTTTTATAGTTCCTCAAAACTCTCTCACACATGTATTCTGGGAGTTTTAGCTCAGGAAAAATAAAAGAATAAGACAAAAGCCAGCTGCTGGTGGCTCATGCCTGTAATCCTAGCTCCTCAGGAGGCTGAAACCTGAAGACTAGTTGGAGCCAACTCAGGCAGCAAAATCCATGAGAATCATATTTCCAATTAACCACCAAAATGCCAAAAATGGAGCTGTGGCTCAAGTGCTTGAGCACTACCCTTGAGAAAACAAAAAGAGCTCAGAAACAGCACACAGGCCCTGTGTGTGTGTGATTGTTGTCACACAATTCTTTTCTGGTTTTCTTCAGAAGAAAGAGGAAAGAAGAGAACACGCAACAGTAGTGACATTTCTTAAACTTGATAGATTGGCTCCTGCTCTGAAATCATGGTTGGATTCATGAATATATGCACATATTTCCTCCAAAATTTACTATAACTAAAAAGCTATAGTTTATTTCTATACTATTTTCCTTATTTTTCTACTTTAGAGATAGCTAAATATAATTTATTGTTATTACCTACATCAAATGCAAACTTCAATTTTATGAATGTGACAATGAATGTATAGCACTTGTACAAAGTAATGGGTGTCATTGTGACATCACACGCATCCTGTATTAATGACAGATGCCTGCATGTCTGCCCATTACCTGTCTCCCCACTACCCGTTTCACTCACCTTTCCCTTGCCCTGACTCTCTAATCAGTAAAATCTGTCAAGTTATTTTATGATAGTTTAAATAGAAGACCATACCTATCACCTATTAATTTGTCAGCAGAGTACTCTGTGATGACAGAATCCACTTTCCCCTAGTAAAGTGCGATCTTAATCCTATACTGTTTAATACGTGTTTGCTTGAACTATTTATACAGTAATAATGCCATATGCATATGCCATGCATATATATGCATTCATGTATATGCCTGTTTTAAGATATAGATAGTAGATATAGATAGATATCTACGTACAATATCTATCTTATAGAATATCTATCCATATCTAGACATCTATATACAATATATCTATACAATATACAATATCCATATACAATATATACTTCTAAGACTAGAATATATATTCTACATATGCAGAATATATATGTAAACAGACAGACAAGACACACAGATATTTTAGTCTAGCCTTAGAAGATAGATAAGCAAATACGAACCAGCCATGAGCCCAGAAATATCCAGTTCTGATTTAGCAATATTTCCTTACAAGAAATACTTGTCAAGTTTCTAAAACCTGAGAATTACTACTTCCCAAACACAACCTAGAAACAAAGATTTTTAAAAACAAATTAGTCATCTCAGAGGTGGTAGCTCATGATAGTAATGCTTACTAATCAGGAAGTTGAGATCTAAGGATAGCAAGTACAAAAACAGCCCTAGAATTTTCAGTAGTGTTTTAGACATTACCATTTCAGAGTAATTTAACAAAACAAGATAGATACAATGACAGGAAATATAATTTCATAGGCATATAATTTTGCAGGTATTCTTCTCTGAATTATACTTACTGAGAGAACTTTGCAACAGCTAGATAACTTTTTATCTTCATCTTCTAACAATCACATTTATAAAGAGTTTTAAAAGTCAGTTTTGGGCTGGGGATATGGCCTAGTGGCAAGAGTGCTTGCCTCGTATACATGAGGCCTGGGTTCGATTCCCCAGCACCACATATACAGAAAATGGCCAGAAGTGGCGCTGTGGCTCAAGTGGCAGAGTGCTAGCCTTGAGCAAGAAGAAGCCAGGGACAGTGCTCAGGCCCTGAGTCCAAGCCCCAGAACTGGCCAAAAGAAAAAAAAAAAGTCAGTTTTGAATTCTCAATCCAGTATATTCAGATTTTCACTTCTTGAAACTGGAGATAAGCATCCTTTTATTGTTTAAATATTAATAAAATTGCCAGCTCACAACATGGAATCTAAAGGTACAGAAATACTGAGTAAAATATATTCTCCTAGTCACAATAATTCAACATTATATACACATATGATTTTTATTTAATGTGTTAAGCTTAAAGTGTGTATTATTTAACTCAAAGAATTGTTTGGCCAGAAACTTAAGTAATTTGACAATGTTTTCCTGGTAAATGCGTTCACATTTATTTGTTGTGGTTATTTCCTTTGTTTTATTTATTTATTTATTTTTTAATTTTTTTTTTTTTTTTTTTTTTTTTTGCCAGTCCTGGGGCTTGGACTCAGGGCCTGAGCACTGTACCTGGCTTCTTCCCGCTCAAGGTTAGCACTCTGCCACTTGAGCCACAGCGCCGCTTCTGGCCGTTTTCTGTATATGTGGTGCTGGGGAATCGAACCTAGGGCCTCGTGTATCCGAGGCAGGCACTCTTGCCACTAGGCTATATCCCCAGCCCCCTTTGTTTTATTTTTAAACTAAAGTTACTCTTATCAAAAAGAATTGGATACATAAATTGACACATTAAACTTTAACACTTTTAAGGACCTTTTGAAGACTACAATATATAAAAATTATAGTAAAAAATAATTTTATTGAAACTTCCCATTTCCCACTTTAACTGTATCAGTTTCTCTAAATACAACTATTAAAAATAGTTTAATGATTCTGATCTAATGCAAGGGAGAAGAAGGTCAATTATTGCAAAATAGTCAACTAAAAACCAAGGTAAGGGAGAAAACAATTTATATCTAGATTATAAAATATGTCACTCATAACCTCTCAATTTGAAAGCATATGGATATCCAGGAAATATAAGTAAATAATACTGAACAAATTATACAGAATTGTAAGTAAATCATAGTGTGAATGCTGTGTGCAAGTGATCAATAAAAAATTCTAACTTAGGGCTGGGGATATGGCCTAGTGGCAAGAGTGCTCACCTCATATACATGAAGTCCTAGGTTCGATTCCCCAGCACCACATATATAGAAAATGTCCAGAAGTGGCACTGTGGCTCAAGTGGCAGAGTGCTAGCCTTGAGCAAAAAAAGAAAAAAAAAAAGAAGCCAGGGATAGTGCTCAGACCCTGAGTCCAAGGCCCAGGACTGGCCAAAAAACAAAATTATAACTTATAGGATCTATGTGTTGCACACTTACAAATCTATAGATTCTTCATAGAAGTGAATGTAGATTAAAATTAATGTGTCAACATAAATATTATAAAATCTACTCATCTATTAATCTTCTCAGTGTATGATCAGGACTTAATCAAGGAAAAAAATAGCTTAAGCTGGGCACTAGTGGCTCATGTGTATAATCCTAGCTATTCATGAAGTTGAGATCTGCGGGTCACAATTTGAAGTCAACCTGGGCAGGAAAGGTCATGATACTCTTATTTCCAATTAATTATCAGAAAACTGGAAGTGGCATTGTGGCTCAAAGTGGTAGAGCACTATCCTTGAGCAAATAGAGCTTAAGAAGAGGGCCCAGGCTCTGAGTTCAAACCCTACAACTGGAAAAAAAAAGAAAAGAAAAAGCTTAGTTCATAGTAATCCTTCCCCTAGTGTCTAAAATATATTGTTTTAATTACTCCTCTAGTAATGAGTAAAATATTAATTTAGCTACTGCATACATGTTAATCATAAAAGGCCTTAGAGTTATTGAATGGCACTGAAAGATCCTTAGAAGCAAAAAATGGTGCAAATAAGCAACCTACTTCAAAGCCAGAAAATAATAGAGAGTAACCATAAATGTTTAATTAAAATCCTGAAATCATTAGTTATAAAGTATCTCTTCAATTACTGAAGGATGTACATGTATATAAATGTAACATGAGAAAGGAAATTGAATGACTTGGGAGAGTTAAGAGTAGAGGAGATTCAGGATTTTTTTCTCCCTTCTATTTCATTTTATCATGCATAGATTCTGGTAAATTGTGACAATCTGATTTCCTACCTCGAAGCCATTTGGCAAGCAATTTTAAAGTGCACTTCTGTAATTCCCTTTTCATTATCATAAATGACAGAACAAATAAAAGAAGAATTATATTTTATACTAACTTATCTACTTACAAGATTTTCCCTTCAAAATTCTTATTAATTCTTTCTTTGCTTACTATCTCCATTTTCACTGTGTTTTCCTACATGAAGATTACTTGAAAATTACTTGACTTTTGAATTATGGTCTTGACAGTATGACATGTCCTCATCAGCTCTTGGGAATCTTCTTCCTCAAATTCCTTTCTTCTTATTCTCTTCTGCTGAAACTGGTGCTGGAATACAAAGCCTATGGTTGCCTAGTTAATGCTCTTACCACTTGAACCACACTCCAGCCCAATTTTTTGCTGTTTATTTTGGAAATAGAGAGTCACAGACTCTCCTGTACAGGCTGGTTTGCAACCACAACCTCCAGATTATCAGCTTCCTAAAATGCTAGAATTACAAACCTGAGCCACTAGCTGCTACTTTGTATCACTGATTTCTATCACAGATCATAGTAAAATGCTTTGGATCTTTGTTTTAAATTTGTATGTGACATTCTTCCTATATTTTTCTTCAAGCTAAATCAAACACATTTTCATGTAAAAAAATCATGTCTTATATTTGCTCATATATATCAAAGACTGTCAGATTGATAACCAAATACCCTAATTTTAATTTTTTTAGGAGTTATCTGCCTTGATAAATTATTTCACTGCTCTGGTCCCTAGTTTTCTCATCCATAATTAGAGAATATGTGCCATACAGATTGTTCAGAGCATTAAGTAGCAGGATGAGATGTTGAGAAAGTGCCTTAGTAGTTAATGAACTCTCTAAAATAATTTCCTGAGTGAAACCCCACATTCTACAGTACATACACAATATGGTACAGAGCCTATAAATGTACATATATGAAAAATATATAAATAACAGAGCTTTCTATTCCTAGATTACATACACTTGTCATAATTACTATTATATGCAACATTTTCTGTTTAAACTTTGTGGGAAAGGAATACAACTATGCTTTCCATTTGGCCACCACTGTTAGGAGTTTTGTGTGAATTGATTTCTTCATAAACGGCTGCAGAACAAGAGCTCCATTCTCAATCCCGAGACTTTTCTAATTCAATTCTGTTAACTTAGGTAAAAAGAAGAATAAATGACTTTTTTTTCAAATTTTTATTATCAAACTGATGTACAGAGAGGTTACAGTTTCATACGTTAGGCATTGGATACATTTCTTGTTCTGTTTGTTACCTTGTCCCTCATACCGCCCTCCCTCCCCCCTCCTTTCCCTTCCCCCCCCCCCCCCCCGGCGGTGTTCAGTTCACTTACACTAAACAGTTTTGCAAGTATTGCTTTTGTAGTTGTTTCTCTTTTTTTACCCTGTGTCTCTCAAATTTGGTATTCCCTTTGAATTTCCTACTTCCAATACCAGTAAACACAGTTTCCAATATACTCAGATAAGATTACAGAGATAGTGTAGGTACAACCACAGGAAGTGATACAAGAACATCATCAATAATAGAAGCTACAGATACTTTTTGGTATTCGACTATGCAAATTTTCACATTTACTCAAAAAGTGAAAGTGTCCCCCAATGCAAGTATCGCCCACAGGAAAGAAATTTTCTGCTTTAGACTGAATTTATGCTTCAGTAGCTGCCAGAAGTTGACTTTCAGCTTTTGATCAATGAACACTTTCAGACTGTTAGTACGTTTAAAAGGCAAAGGAACTTATGAGGTTATGTTCTTTGTATATACTAACACAAAAAAGCTATCCACAAGTAAAGTCTTACTCAAATGCTGAACTCTTCACATGTCCGTCTACAAATCATATAGATTCGTGATTTGGTATGGTAGAACTTGGGTAATTTGTAGAAGTTATATTGTTTTCAGGCATAATAGTGTGGTTATGAACATTAGAAAAGACAAAATAATACCATAAAAAATAAGGGTAAGTCCTTACAGTATTTGCAGTATTTGATAATGTGCAAAATGCAAAATAAGCTAAGGAGAAGCTGAGATAAGGGGCTTTCCTTCCTTCCAGAGTGTAGTGTTAGTTGTTCGGATGTCATCCTGATACACTAAATCTCTTTTATTGTCACCCATTTGACAGGAAGTTTGTAAGAACACACTGTTTCCTCTAATTTCTGGAATATTATATCATTGTTAACATGGAAATGAGTTCCAAAAGAAAAGCTTAAAACAGATGGTTTTAAAAATAATTTTAAGAGATTTGTTTTACACATTAAATTATTACTATAAGTTATTATAGAGTTGGTAGAATTACCAAAAGATTTATGAAACTACATTATATCTTAGATTTGGTCATTTAATCTAGTGATAACATTTTTCTCCAACAATGTAGTAAAATATGATACTGGAAAAGTATATATAGTTTAAAAAAAAACTATTTCTAATGGACTAGAAATAAGGAAATTCACATTAATACACTACTCATGACAAATAGCCTTTCAAGAATAGGGTTCAGTTTTCATGGGAGTTTTTGTGTGCACTACAATACTACGTTTTTAGAAAACAAAATACTCAAAGAACATTCTAAATGATACACCTTCATTGCTTTTGAAGAAAGGAGCATTTGAAATCTCTGGCAGTTCTGTTTCAGTCTCAACATCATAGTATTATTGAGGTAATTAATTATATATACTGCTTTCCTGACGAGTAGCTTGGTTAGATGTATATGAGTTCTTTAGCCAATCTAATACTCAAACAAGGTCTAAAATTGAATATTGGAATTAAAACATTCTAGACAAGTCCATCATACATACAACTCATTCTTCTCAGCCTCTCTCTAATGTAACACCTACAAGTGTCATTCTGTTGTTCACTCACTGTGATAAATTGTTCAGAAACCTGAATTTTCTCATGGTATCCTCTACATATAACTCAGAGCTGGTGTATTAGTGCTAATGGATGTTGACTGATTATAGTGGCTCTGTGACACTATAGTGGTGTGTACATAAATGTCTCATTCTCTGGATGTGGACACAAGGCCCTGACTTGCATTGCTTACTAATCATATTAGTGTAAATACTCCCACCACCAAGTATTCTAATCTGTAGTCATGCCACTGCATGGGAAGGTGGCACAACCACCCTTACTGAACAGGTTGAAGCAGTGAACCAGCTGGCCCTATGTCTCCTGCCACAACTCATCCCTTACAGGAAATGAGACTCGATGTAGGCACACACCCAGGCTCTAGATAAGGAAGTGAGAAAGAAGTTCCTGTGAAACCTCCCTACAAATCTACTCATCTTCCCAGAAATACTCTAGGTGAACTGTATAACACAGACCCACCGCATCCCTATGTTTACATTCACAACACACACTCCAACAAGAGTGATAAATTTCATAGTTTAGATTTAGTCATATTCTGCTGAAAATAATCCACGCGTTCCCATCTACTTGATATTTATTTATTTATTTATCCTTTATTGTCAAAGTGAAGTACAAAGGGGGTACCATTTCATAGGTAATTCAGTGAGTACATATCTTGTTCAAGTTGTTACCTCCCCCTCGTTTTTCCCCTGCCTCTACCCTCCCCTTTTCCCTCTCCCCCTCCATGAATTGTACAGCTGGTTTACACAATATGGTTTTGTATCTACTTGACATTTAAATCAGAAATGAAAACAAATCCTGTAATACGTAAGTCCAATATATACAACACACACATACACACGCGCGCACACACACACACACACACACATACACACACAAATATGTCAAAGGCTACTTATTTAAATGCTCTATTTATCTTTTAGGTTATCTAGCTTCTGTGAAAGTTATTCAACTAAAGTGAGGAATCACACTTATCTTCAAGGACTATTATTAAAAGTGTATAATTTGTAAGATTTGAAAACTGTACAACAACAGTCTCAATTATGGGATAAGGAGAGCCTGAGCAAGGCACAAGCATGGAGCAAGTTGGGAAATCTCCTGAGTTTCAGCTTATTTGTTTTCCATTTGAATTGTCCTTCACAACTAACAAATAATTCATGTTAGCTCTATCCAATGGGCAGAAACAACATCCCCCCCCATCTAAGTGTGCAGTACTAAGGAGGAACATGGAATTATAAAGACAAGCCCAGAGAAGTGGAAACTAGACATTGTTCATCCTCAAGTCTGGATTGTATTTTCAGGTTGACACTTCCCTAATGATTAGTTTTTCCATGATAAGGTAATCTCAAAACATAATTTTCTGTCTATTTAAAGACCCTCTTGTTGCCATTTCTCCCACTTGGTCAGCACACACTATTTATGAGGGTTTGGGAAGTGAGCCTAAAATGCATTCTGCTGACCTCAGGCTGACTTTGTGCTTTTAATCAGAATTAAACCACCAGATCAACTTCTTGCGCAAAGCATAATTAGCCAGGCTGTTGCTTCTCCGATAACAATGTCAGGGTATAATAACATTTCTTCCTTGCTTGGCCTGCAACATCCCTCTTGATTCATGTCTACTGGTTCTTCACTCACACAAATTCTGCTTTGGTTCATTGCCTAGTGAGCAAATTGCCTGTGTTAACATCTCAAATCGCCTCTCTTCTTTTTCCTTTAACACAGCCACTAAGAAGAAAGGGGACTGAGGTGTTTCTGTGACTGCACAGAAAAATTTCTGCACCTCTGGATTTAGAAGAAAAATATCCAAAATGAAAAACTAGCATAAAATACAAGTAAGAACCCACAGTTTTAAATGTCTGTCTGCTTTCTCTTCTTTTAACAGCACATCTTTTGAGTTTCCTTCCAGTATTGCACAGACTCCAGTCTTTCTTATACAATAACTATTATAATAAAATCAATTGTTCAGTTATTTTGTATATGTGATACACAAAGTCTCCAGTTTTATTGTTATCAAATAAGGATATTAATATAATGCCTTAGGAAACTAAGTTATGAAATTAGATGCAATTTCTGTATAGAATAAATTAATGTCTGCTTGAAGTATTTATTGAAGAGCTCATTTCACTATATCTGTGTTTTTCTACTCCTATTTTCTTTTTGTGTTTCCTGGTGCTGAGTTTGAACTCAGAGCCTCACACTCTGGCTTAGTTTTGCATGCTCTACTACTTGAGCCAAACCTTACTTTGCCTTTTTGTTGGTTAATTGGAGATAAGAGTCAACTTGGCTTCAAATTGTGATCATGTTTGAGTATCCTAAATATCTAAGATTATAGGTGTGAGCCTCTACTGCCCAGCTCTACCTTTTGATAGATAGATAGATAGATAGATAGATACCCTCCACAGATTATCAGAAATCATGATTATATGCTCCTGTCCAACACACTTCTAGGCACTTAATCCCAGATGTGGCAGAGTCAAAGGACACAGAGCTGCTGCTCACAAGACTTATGATAGAAGCTATTCTTTGCTTTTTTGCTTTTGCTCATCTAATTCAACCTTGGGGTTTAACTTGGCTCTGTAGGAATGTCCACCTCCCCTGAAAAGATCCTGCTATTGGCTATTTTTCTTTGTATATTCAGGAAGAAATTACAAAGCATAAGGGCACTGGGGGCCTCAAATGAAGAGACAGCGTCTATTTTTCCTAATTTCCTAAAATTTAGCACAGTGTTTAGTGTAGAAGCAAGTATTCAATAAATGTTAATCAGAGCAAATTAACATAGATTTGCTTGTATGTTATGCATAAACCCTTGACCCAGTCATATTACAAATCATTGAGTTTGCAA
The DNA here is from genome assembly GCF_023159225.1 of Perognathus longimembris pacificus. Classification (NCBI taxonomy): domain Eukaryota; kingdom Metazoa; phylum Chordata; class Mammalia; order Rodentia; family Heteromyidae; genus Perognathus; species Perognathus longimembris. Next base: position 9,246,290 of record NC_063184.1, read on the forward strand.
GTGTTTTGTGTCCTTGTAAGAAGGTCCTTGACAATCTTTTAAGTAAAACTTTGGTTGGTTGAGGAACATAAAATTAATCTGGAAGGTGAATAAGATTATGAAATAATATTGTAGTGTATTAGGGTTAAAAAAGAAAACACCAAGAGTGAATTCCATAGTTATAGCAATCAACACAACAGACCAAGTAAAAAATATATCAAAAAATCTGAATAAGATAATTTTTAGGTTAATGATTGAAGAGGAAAATACTTCATATTACTAATGAAGGAGGAGATTATAAAATTGACCTAATTTCATGGGAAAGTTAATATCAGATTATACTAACTCTCCCATTTTATATAGCATTTTCCCCCTCATATTTCTCCTTCTTGCCCCTCCCCATTCCTGTTTATTCAATAGACTTCAAAGGAATATGGGGAAACATAAGTTGAGGACAGTACATTTGTGACTTTCTCAGGTATACTTTTCTCTACATTTGATGGATATTTTTCACAAGAAAATTCATCTTGTTATTTTCAGTGTAGTTTCTCCTTCCTGAACAAATTCATATACCACATGGAGACAGAATTGGAAACAACCTTGAGATGACAGTCTAGGTGAAAAGAGCAGAAACCAGAAAGAGCAGGCAAGTAGGAAAGGGAAGATTGATCACCATTCATCACCACCAGCTGAAAGAAGCTGAAGTTTTCTTAAAATTGCATCTTCTTAATATGAGAAACCAGGTACATAAAAAATATCTAAAACAACAATTAAAGTGAGACTTTTCTGAAATATTCCCCTTTCCTCCAGCAGTGAAACTTGACTGATATTCTTGGAACCCACTGAATTCTTGAAACCTACAGGATCTATTGACTGCTGTGGTACTGACTTCAGAACAAGAAGGAAAGACAGAAATAGTGGTGCATTCCTAGAATCCCATCATTATGAGGTGCGGGCTGGCACATGGCAACGTCAAGAAAAGAACACTCCATCAAAGAAAGAAAGTAGGCTTCTGGTATGTGTGCATGCAGTACATGATCTGGAATTAGAAATTATCTATAGAAGATAGTTGAATGAATATTATCCTCAAACTTAATTGAGAAAATGTCATACAGTATATTATATTGAGATAGCTTTATACTGCAACAACATTTCTCTCATTTTCTAAATTTAAAATATCCTAGTTTCATTAGCAATATAATATAGAGTATTTGCATCTTTTTGGAAGAAGTTTATCATGGAGACTTCTGAACAAATATTGATAAAATGTCAAATTCCTAAAACCAAAAGTATGCAAATACAAATTATAAGGGATTGGCATGGCAAATGAATAATGATTTAACTGAGTTGACATAAATTTAATAATATGTTCAATAATAATATGTTTAAGAAGAGCTATCAAAACTACCTTACAGTTATCAGCAATGACCCTAATTTAAATTCATGAAATCTCAATAATTTATCTCAAGAATGAGATAAAGTGTTAAACAAAGTGTTTTGACATCCTGTCCCCTGCCTTAGTCCATTCACAGAAAGAGTAAAGCTCTAGAGACAGAGGCTCATAAAGACTGCACTGCTCCATGTCCTGGTATAAACCTTTCTATTCTTTTCTATTTCATCTTCTAATACCTTTGTGGGTCTTTCAGTCTGTCAGTTTGCTGACTAGCTATACTCAGATCATCGGTTCAAGGGAAGGCAGACTCATCTCTGCCATTCCCAGGCCTATAGAATAAAGACGCTACTAAAAATGTGTATCCTAATTTGGAAAACATGGAATAATAATTCCATATTCTTATAAGGAATTCTTTGTGAAGATAAATTGAGGCCTTCCCAAAATTTACTTATCACAACGGGGACCACTCATTTTGTTTGTGCTATAGCAATACAGAGCTACTATGGTGTTAGGGCATTTCCTGTAGAAGCTAAAAGTCAAAAGTGATAGAGATATTAATGTTTGTAAAATTCCAACTACAGTAATTTTATGCTGTAGCCGACATTAAAGGTAACAAATAACAATTTTCTATCAAATTTAGAAGCAAACGTTAGGGAAATTTATAAAGCTGAGAGATTTGCCTACACCCACACCAACACCCACATTGCTTCACCCACACAGACACAGATGCCCAAAAATAAACTCACTCTATATGCATAAGCACTATAAGGTTGGAAGGAAATAGGAAAAAAATCTAAGGCAAATGAAAGAAAAAACTATGAAAAAGTGGTATAAAATATGCTAGAGAAAAATTGTGTTAATATATTGACAAATAAAAACACATATCTAATAGAAATATCTCTAAGGATCAGTAGTTAATAAAGAAACAAAATCTGTTTATCTTTCAAATATACTAAGTATTATAATTAAGAGAACACTAATATGGTAATTCTTATTGGGATGAATTGCTTAAAACTATAACACTACATATCAACTTACTTGGGTGTGAAGAAAATAATTGGATCTTGATGGTTGATGAATCACTTCATTGTTACCAAGGATGAGTAGATGAGTAATAAATCATTTTTCAAATTAAAAAAAAAATTCTTATGTTGAGCATTGGTGGCTCATACCTGTAATCCTAGCTACTCAGGAGGCTGAGATCTGATTGCTTCTGTTCAATGCCAATCAAAACAGGAAAGTCCAGAAAATTCTTACCTCCAGTTTGAGCTGTGGCTCAAAATGGTAGAGTGCTAGTCTTGAGCAAAGGAGCTCAGGGACAGAGCTCAGGCCCGTAGTTCAAGCCCTAGGACCACCAATTTTTTAAGCAATATATATATATATATATATATACACATGTACATACCTATATATTTATGTATCTATATATATATACATATATAGTTATAGTTATAGGAAGGGCTTCAATTCCACATGTCAATTTATGAACACAGCTCTTTAAATGTAACCCCTTTCTTCATTTTCTTCCCCACCCATCCAAAACCCAAACATCTCCAGTGTCTTACATCAATTTGCACATTTGTACATTGAAGATTTTGACTGAATCTGCTCACTCTTCCTCTCTCCACTCAGAAGAGATATGTTGCAGCTTCCTGCTATTCCTTTTGTTAAACTGCAAATTGTTCAAAGGACTAAAATCTGTACATACTAATTTTTAGTCATTTTGATTGCATACATACAGTCTTGTATATGTTTATATTTTAGATATGTTTCACATATGAGAGACAACATATACCCTTGGTCTCTCTGAGCCTGATTTATTTCACTCAACATAGTTAAACACATAATAATGATAAGTCTGATTTACCTTAATTATTTTTATTTTTCCCCTGCTTTGATCTTTGTTTCATTAAAAAAGTATTATTGGCATTTGAAAAATGCAGTTCATGTTGATGCTAGTATTAATTATTTAACATTGCAATAAATATCCACATTTCCTCAGATTTTCAATAAGCCCAAAGTCAACAATCTTGAAGCTATTTAAAAGTTCGAAACATGCTAGATATTTTTCTTCTATATTCCAGGTGCACAATGTGTAAGTTGTTGCTTTGATATTCTGAGATTTTAATTTCTCACCCAATAGATTAGTTTTCTGTGTTTGCTTTTAATGTAAAATATTAAATGAAAATTCCCTCCTTTAAAGGTAAAAGACTTTGAGCATATTTGTTTCACCCTGGTGTCACTATTCAAAACATGAGGAAAAAAACCTGATACTAAATAAATTTTAATTAGGGTTACTAATGTGCTGATGTACTTATTGAAGCAGTAAGATTGGTGCCTATAAAATCTTCTTAAAGAAACTTAGTTGCTAGGTGGGTCACGCCTGTAATCCTATCTACTCAGGAGCCTGAGTTCTGAGGATCCTGGTTCTAAGCCAACCTGGATCAGGAAGTCCACGGCAAGATTCCTATTTCCAATTAACCACCAAAAAGTGGTGGAATTGGGACTAAGGCTCAAATGGTAGAGTGAGAAATCTAGGATACTCAGGCTCTGAGTCCTTGCCCCATTAACCAGCACACACACACACACACACACACACACACACACACACACACACACACACACACATTTCTATAAAGGAACAGAAAATTTAGTAAACTGGCTGATAATAGAATGAGGGTTTGCAGCACAGGCTTCTCCCATTTCCTCTGAGTGCCATTGGTGAGGATGAGAAACTGACCAGGGAGGTACCTGGAACACAAATTATACTGTTGCAGATGTAGAGAAGTCATTCCTAACAGAAGCAGCAGAAATATGACAGTTCTTTACTGAGTTTGTACCACTCTAGGTAACACTGAAATGGGCAATTTTCTGCGCAAATAAGTTTTATCCCACTCTGTCAGGCTTGTCAACAATCTCCTTCATAAATATGTTGTTTGAAGTGAATTAAAACCAACATCAATAATGATAACAGCTCTTAGGGGTACTGGGGATTGAACCAAAGACATCACACATGCCAGGAAAGAGCTCCACCATTTGAACCACAACCACAGATCCTGGGCTCATTTTTTTTTTTTTACCTTAGTTACATTTCAGTTTGTGTTTGTGTGCTTTTATGGGCCGTTTGTTTGTTTGTTTGTTTGTTTGTTTTGCTAATGCTTTAATTGAGGGGGCTTGGTGCTTGTCCCTTAGTTTTTTTTCTGCACAAGGCTGGTACTCTACCACACTTGAATCACACCTGATTAATGGCAGATAAGAATCTGCAAGGATTTGTCTGCAGGGCTGGATTAAGCCACAGTCCTCAAATCTCAGCCTCCAGTGTCTAGTATTATAGGCATGAGCCCCTCATATGCATTTGCCACTTTTTTTTTCTTTTTTCAATTATTTATTTATTTGCCAGTCCTGGGCCTTGGGCTCAGGGCCTGAGTACTGTCCCTGGCTTCCTTTTGTTTAAGGCTAGCACTCTGCCACTTGAGCCACAGCACCACTTCTGGCCGTTTTCCTTTATATGTGGTGCTGGGGAATCGAAACCAGGAGTTCATGTATACGAGGCAAGCTCTCTTGCCACTAGGCCATATTCCCAGCCCGCCAACTGCTTTTGAAATAGGGTCTACTTAAATTGCCAAGCTGGCTTGGAATGCGATGCTGAAGCTACTGTCAACAATTATCCCAGTAGCTGGGATTACAAGCATACACCAGGAATGCCTGCCTAATTTACCATTACTTCTTATCTTGTGTAGGCCACCATAGTAAAGAAGTATGAGCCCTGTTAAAAGATAGATTATTACTTGCCTGAGCTCGTCCGTTCAGCAGGTCTTTAGTAGATAGGCAAGGCAAACATTGGTTCAGAGCATGTGGTTTAAAAACATAACCATCTATATTTATGTAGAACAATGTGACTTTAAATTTGAATTCAATCTTTTTAACTCTCAGATGTCCTATTTTATGAGTGCAATGATAGTACATATTTTATCAAGTACTTATAAAGATGAGCTAAGGGAATGCATGACAATTTCCTAAGGCGTTTCAATCACCTAATAGCACAATGTTCATAATTTTGTTATCCATACTCTCACCTTTAATATTGTTATAACTTCTATGCAGTAAAATCTTCATCCTTCATTTCTCAAAGTTTGACTAGATTTTCATTTGCACTATTCTGTGTGCAAGGTCAAATTCTGAGTTGAGATTAGATTTTATTTTACTATATGTCATTCTCATTAAGGTCGTAAATGCTAGTTTCTACCTCTGTGATAAATTCTATATTTTTGTGCAATAAAAAGTTTTACACGGGCTGGGATGTAGCTCAGTGGCAAAGCGCTTGCCTAGCAAGTGCAACGTCCTGGGTTCGATTCCCTAGTACCAAAAAAGAAAAGACCAAAAAAAAAAAATACAGTTAAAAAAAAGTTTTACACATAGACCTTCCTTCTCTGAATTTCTTTGTTGTGGAAAGTCTGCATTTTAATTTACTGAAAATAAATAAATGAGTCCTGGGGAAAGTCAAATATCTGAAAGACAATTCTACAAAAAAGAAGAAGAAAAGATTAAACAAACACTAATTCAACTCAAGAGCTATAAGAAAGACAATAAAACATGTATTTGTAAAATATATGCAAAGAAATATGGCACTGTTTGAAACACTGAATCTGGTTAGCTCTATTATAAATCCAAAACTAACTTTATAACTCTGTGTAGTAACGATGTGACTTGAATGCTAGAGGTAAGAGGTCTATAAAATAAAGAATAAGTCTCAGCAGATCGGAATAGCAGAGAGAAAAATCATCATCCTGACCCATAACTAGTTATGATTTCTCATTATACAAATGTGCTTTGAATTTCCCCATTACTAGAGGGTTATTACATCCAATAACTATTGACCTCTGGGTTACAAATTAAAATCAGCCAGATCTACAGTTTCATTTAAATTAGAATGCCCCTCTCATTTCCTGGAAGATTCTCATCATGGAGATTATAATTGCAAATTGGCCACCTTATGCATTCAAAGTACTTGGATTTACTTTAAAAAGTAACATCTAATATATTTCATCAACATGATATAAAACTGTTTATAACACACTTAAATGAAATAAGTTTGAACATCCACTTAGTTACCTACTCTTAAAATGAGATAGCTGAGTATTTGGTAATGTGAGTGTCTTTTCAGATGAAATTGTAGACAGATATTCAGAATGGATCAAATTGAATTCACTTTCATAATTTTTTCAGAGAACTTTAACAATACGATTACAATATGCTATCACAACAATTAATACTATAAAACACAACACAACAATTTCATGTATATCTTATAAAACTCTATCTTTGACAGAAAGGAGACAAAAAGATCAAGATACAATTTATTAAATAATATTAGTAAAAAATGAACTCTTCTGATCCCATCTCACTAAATTCCTTACAAATTATTTATTTCAGTAATACTATATTTTAAATTCAAAATAATTATGTCTCACAACCTACCAAATAAAAAAACAAGAATATAGTAATACTCATAAACAATTTCTAGATGCCAAATGACTTTGAGAAAGTAGAATAATTTATTCTGGTCACCTAATGTATAAGACTTCCATAAAAAACAGTTGGTGATAGTAATCATGATCTACGGACTAAAATGACTTCAAAATAGATGACTTTCTATGGCAGGTGCTGGTAGCTCATGCCTGTAATTCTCTCTACTGAAGAGGCTGCGATTTGAGGATCCAGATTTGAAGCTAGCTTGAATGGAAAAGTTTATGAGCTGCTACTCTCCAGTTAAACAGCATGAACACAAAAGTGGCTCTATGGCTCATATGGTGGACCACAAGCTTTGAGAGAAAAAGCTAAGGGAAAAGGCCGAGGGAAAGTTCAAACCATTCATACTGGCATAAATAAATAAAACATTCTTCTGTAATTTTCTTTTTCAGATGTTTGAAGATTCTATTTTATTTTCTTTCAAATTTTTATTATCAAACTGATACACAGAGAGGTTCGAGTTTCATACGTTAGGCATTGGATACATTTCTTGTACTGTTTGTTACCTTGTCCCTCATACCCCCCTCCTTCCTTCCCCTTTCCCTTCCCCCCCACCCCTGGAGGTGTTCAGTTCACTTACACCAAACAGTTTTGCAAGTATTGCTTTTGTAGTTGTTTGTCTTTTTTTACCCTGTGTCTCTCAAATTTGGTATTCCCTTTCAATTTCCTAGTTCCAATACCAGTATACACAGTTTCCAATATACTCAGATAACATTACAGAGATAGTGTAGGTACAACCACAGGAAGGTGATACAAGAACATCATCAATAATAGAAGCTACAGACACAGATGGGACGTTGAAAGTAGTTACAACTGTGATATAACAATTAATTCCATAACATGGAGTTCATTTCACTTAGCATCATCTTATGTGTTCATAAGGGTATAGCTATTGGGCCTTGTGATGCTCTGCTATGACTTGCCTAAACCTGTACTAATTATTCCCAATAAGGGAGACCATAGAGTCCATGTTTCTTTGGGTCTGGCTCACTTCACTTAGTATAATTTTTTCCAAGTCCTTCCATTTCCTTACAAATGAGACAATGTCATTCTTTCTGATAGAAGCATAAAATTCCATTGTGTATATGTACCACATTTTTCTGACCCATTCGTCTACTGAGGGGCATCTGGGTTGGTTCCATATTCTCGCTATGACAAATTGTGCTCCAATGAACAATGTTATGCTGGTGGCTTTACTGTGATTTTGTTTGTGGTCTTTTGGATAGATACCCAAAAGTGGGGCTGCTGGGTAATAGGGGAGTTCTATATTTAGGCTTCTGAGGAATCTCCATACTGCTTGCCAGAGTGGCTGAACCAGTTTACATTCCCACCAACAATGAAGTAGGGTTCCCCTTTGGCCACATCCCCTCCAACAATTGTTATTGTTAGTTTTCTTGATATAGGACATTCTTACTGGGGTGAGATGGAATCTCAATGTTGTTTTGATTTGCATTTATTTTCTGGCCAGTGATGTAGAGCATTTTTTCATATGTCTCTTGGCCATTCTCATTTCCGCATCAGAGAAGTCTCTTTGTAAGCCTTTAGCCCACTTGATGAGGGGACTATTGGTTCTTTGCGGATTTGTTTTGGAAGAAGATAATTTTTTTAGTTCTGCATATATTTTAGAGATGAGGCCTTTGTCCACTGAATGTCCGGTAAAGATCTTCTCCCAGTCTGTGGGCTTTCTGTTTATCTTGCCAGCTATGTCCTTTGTAGTGCAGATGCTCTGCAGTTTGATGCAGTCCCATTTGTCCAAACTTGCTTTGATTTGTAGCCTTTCTGGGTCATTGTTAAGGAAGTTCCGTCCTGCACCAAGGAGCCCAAGTGTTCTCCTATTCCTTCCTTTAGTGTTTTCAGGGTGTCTGTTTTGATTTCAAGGTCTTTAATCCATTTGGAATTGATTTTGGTGCAGGGTGATATATAAGGATCTAGTTTTAGATTTTTGCATGTGTTGGGCCAGTTTTGCCAGCACCACTTGTTAAAGAGGCTGTCTTTCTTCCATACTATTGTTTTAGCTCCTTTATCAAAGATTAAGTAGGCATAGTTCTGTGGGTTCATTTCTGGGTCTTCAATTCTGTTCCATTGGTCTTCAGGCCTGTTCCGGTGCCAATAACAAGCTGTTTTTATTACTATAGCTTTATAATACAGCTTGAAGTTGGGTATTGTAATTCCTCCAGGACTGTTCTTTCTGATTAGGATTGTTTTTGCTATTCTAGGTCTTTTATTGTTCCACATGAATTTCTGGATTGCTTCCTCTATTTCATTAAAGAATGGTAGGGGATATTAATGGGTATTGCATTGAATTTGTAGATAGCCTTTGGCAATATTGCCATTTTGATTATATTAATCCTCCCAATCCAGGAGCATGGGAGGTTTTTCCATTTCCTTAGTTCTGACTTAATTTCATTTTTCAAGCTCTTAAAGTTCTCCTCAAAGAAGTCTTTCACTTCTTTTGTTAAGGTTATTCCTAGGTATTTTATGTTTTGGGGGGCTATTGCAAAGGAGTTGCTTTCCTGATTTCAGCCTCGGTTGTCAGATCTTTAGCATAGAGAATGGCCGTTGATTTTTGAAGGTTTATTTTATATCCTGCAACTTTGCCAAAGTTTTGGATCAGCTCTAGTAGCTTGGGGGTAGAGTCTATGGGATTCTTTAGGAATAGGATCATGTCATCTGCGAAGAGAGAAAGATTAACTTCATCTTTTCCTATTTGGATCCCTTTTATATTTTCTTCTTGACTAATTACTCTGGCTAGGAATTCTAGTACTATGTTGAAGAGCAGGGGAGAGAGTGGACATTCCTGCCTTGTTCCTAATTTTAAAGGGAATGGCTTTAGTTTTTCCACATTTAGAGTTATGCTTCCTGTTGTTTTGTCATAAACTGCCTTGATTACATTCAGGAATGTTCCCTGGAATCCCAGTTTTTCCAGAGCTTTTAGCATAAATGGGTGCTGGATTTTATCGAATGGTTTTTCTGCATCCAGAGATAAAACCATGTGGTTCTTTACCTTGCTCAGGTTGATGTGGTGGATTACATGAATTGACTTGCATATATTAAACTAACTTTGCAGCCCTGGGATGAATCCAGTTTGATCGTGGTGTATGATTTTTTTGATGACCTGTTGAAGTCGATTGGCCAGAATTTTCTTGACAATTTTTGCGTCTATGTTCATCAGGGAATTCGGTCAGTAGTCCTCTTTCCTTGATGAGTCCATACCTGGTTTTGGGATGAGGGTTATACTGGCTTCATAGAATGAGTCTCGTAGTGAACATTCTCTTTCAATTTCATTGAAGAGTTTGAGAAATATTGGGGTGAGTTCTGCTTTGAGGGCCTTGTAGAATTCTGCAGTGAATCCGTCTGGACCTGGTCTTTTCTTGGATGGGAGATCATTTATTGCGGTTTCTATTTCAATGGTGGACGTGGGTCTGTTTAGAAGGTTTAAATCTTCATGGTTGAGTTTGGGAATATGAATTTTTTCTAGGAAATCATCCATTTCTTCCAAGTTCTCGAATTTGTTGGCATAAAGGTTTGCAAAATAGTCCCTTATTATTTTCTGAATTTCGGTTATTTCTGTGGTGATGTTACCTGTGTCATCTCTTATCTTGTTTACTTGAGTGTGCTGCCTTCGTTTTCTGGTAAGGTTTGCCAGGGGTCTGTCTATCTTGTTGATTTTTTCCAAAAAACCAACACTTTGTTTTGTTGAATCTTTCGATAGTATTTGTCTCTAATTTATTTAATTCCGATTTGATTTTAATTATTTGCTTCTGTCTATTGACTTGGTGTTTGGCTTGCTGTTCTCTCTCAAGGAAATTAAGGTGCTTCCTTAAATTACTGAGTTGTTGTTTCTCCAGTTCGTTGATGTATGTACTCAGAGATATAAATTTTCCTCTGAATACTGACTTTGCTGTGTCCCAAAGGAGCTGGTTCTTTGTGTCCTCAACTTTGTTGAAGTCCATAAACATTTGAATTTGTTTTAATTTCTTCAATGACCCACTGATGGTTTAAAGTGTGTTGTTTAGTCTCCATGTATTGTAGGATTTTCTGTGGTGGCTGTTTGAGTTGAGCTCTAATTTTATTCCATTGTGGTCTGAGAGAATGCAGGGAATGGTTTTGATACTTCTGAATTTGTACAGATTTTCTTTGTGCCCTAAGATGTGATCTATTTTGGAGAATGTTCCATGAGCTGCCGAAAAGAATGTGTATTCTGTTTTTGTTGGGTGGAATATTCTGTAGAAGTCGGTTAAGTCTAGTTGGTTTATGCAGTTATTAAGATATATGATTTCTTTGTTCAGTTTTTGGAGTGTTGATCTGTGCAGAGGTGATAGTGGGGTGTTAAAGTCCCCAACTATCAATGTGTTTGGGTCTATGAGTGTTTTTAGAGTCAATAGTGCTTGTTTGATGAAGTTGGGTGCTCCTGCATTTGGTGTGTAGATTTTTAGAATGGTTAAATCTTCCGGTAGGAGAGATCCCTTTACTAGTACATAGTAGCCTTCTTTGTCTCTGCTTACATTTTTTAATTTGAAGTCAATTTTGTCTGATACTAGGATTACAACTCCAGCCTGCTTATGGGGGATATTTGCTTGATAGATTTGATTCCAGCCTTTCACTTTGAGAAGATATTTACTTTTGCTGGATAGATGTGTTTCTTGGAGGCAGCAGAAAGATGGATCTTGATTTTTGATCCAACTTATGAGCCTATGTCATTTGATTGGAGAATTAAGTCCATTAATGTTGAGAGTTAGGATTGAGAGAGGATCGGTTGTTCCTTTCATTATCACTATTTTGTTTAAAGCTGTGTCTTCCCATTTCTTGATCTGATGTTTACTATTTAGGGTTCATTCCTCTGTCTGTATTGGGATCTTGATTATTTTCCCTGTATAGTATATCTTTGAGGATTATCTTTTAAGCTGGTTTGGTGGAGATATATTGTTTCAGTTTTTCCTTACTGTGGAAGACTTTTATTTGACCTTCGGCTATGAATGAGAGTTTGGCTGGGTACAGAGTTCTTGGTTGGTAGTTATTTTTATTTAGTGTTTGGTATACTTCATTCCAGGCTCTCCTTGCTTTCATGGTCTCTGCTGAGGAGTCTGGGGTAATTCTGATTGGTTTTCCTTTATATGTGATGGTTTCCTTCTCCCTAACAGCTTTATGGATTCTTTTCTTATACTCTACTGATCCTATTTTGATCACAATGTGTCAGTGGGATGTGCTATTCTGGTCTAGTCGGTTTGGGGTTCTAAATGCTTTTTGTATCTGTATAGGCCTTTCCTTCTGGATATTTGGGAAGTTTTCTGTTAAATAGATTACCTATCCCATTAACTTCTTTCTCCAGGTTTTCCTCAATACCTATTATCCTTAAATTGGGCTTCCTGATTGTGTCTTGAATCTCCTGTAGCGATCTGTTTTGTTAATTGGACTGGATTTGTATTGATTTTTTATCTTTCTCCATAGAATCTAAGGAATCTTCAGCTCCTGAGATTCGATCCTCTGCTTCAGTTAGTCGGGACTGTAGGCTAGCTACTTGATTTCGAATCTCTTTTCCTTCTGACTGGTCTTTCCTGGTGATTTCCATGTCATTTCTTAGGTCTTGTATGGACTTCTTTACTTCATTAACTTCATTACTTTGGTTTTGATTGTTGTCTCTCAAATCTTTAAGCTGGGTAGCTATCTTTTCATTTGACTCTTTAAGTTCATTTTCTTTCCATTTGTGGATGCCATGAAATTCTCCATTAATTTTTGCTTTGCCTACTCACACTCTAGAATAATTGACTGAAGAGATTCAAACTTTTCATTTATCATGTTTATCAGTAGACTTTTAGAGCATTTTGGGGGTTCTCTTCTATGTCTTTGATTGACTCCTCTGCTTCCTGCTTGTTTTGAGTAGGAGATAAGCCTTCATTGTTTGCCATCTTTCTTGTGTTCCTTCTGCCCATTTGGATTGGGAATGCCAGTCTACCAGCACCTGTGAGCACCATTTAAGACCCAAAGCAGCCCTTACCAAGCACTGTTGTGTAAAGCTTACAAGTTCACAATTATATACAGATACCTTGTATACCTGTCTATAAAATTAGATTTGGTGTTCCTAAAGAATACAATTTCAATATAACAACCAATCCTTGGCCCTGTATTCAGTAGTTACTTATTTACTGTTACAACCCTATACGCAATTCTTGTTTTTATATTAAGTTCTTTTAGGACTGGCTTTCTCTATTAACCCCTTTGATTCACTCAGATTAAGCTGGGATACCCTCTATCCAATAACCAGGAGTCAATGGAAACTGGAGGTTCAGGCAGTAAGTCAGGAGGGTAAGTTGGAGGTAGTAAAGAGAATAGAGTAAAATGTATGGGGGGGGTGGTGATTTTGGTTTAGTTTCAGTGACGTGGAAATGTGGAGAAGAGTAGAATCAGTAGAAAGAACAAGGTTAAAAAGACAGAGAATGAAGTGTTAGCAGAAAAGACTGGAAGTGTTATTTATAGAAAAGTAATTTTTAAAGAAAGAGAACGCAAAGAGAGAAATAAAGTAAAAATACTGGAAGACAGATGCACAAAACAGAGAAAAATTATTTAAAAACGAAAATAAATAAAAAGGAAAAAAAACAGAATAGGAACAACCCAAACAAACAAAAAAAAACTTGACAAAACAAACTGGTAAAAATGGAAAACAAACAAACAAAAAAAAAAAACAACGACGTTTCAGAAGTGAAAAAATTAAAAAGAAAAAAAATTTTTTTTTAAGTTTAAAAATGTTTGAAAAGAAGAAAAAAAATGGAGTCCTCCTTATTTGGGTGGTCTTTCCCCAGTCTCTGGTTTCCTTGTAATGATCTGCAGTCTATTTTCCTGATTGGCTGGTTTGATTTGATTTCAGTTTGCAGGGGTTGGATCTGTTCTGACCCTTCTCCCCTGTTGCTGCAATCCTGGGTCTCTGTGGTTCGCACAGCTTGCAGGTAGGCCTTGGGCATCCTCTGTAGATGGGGACTTGAGCAGTCTCGGGAACTGTGGCTCCTCTGTCTGCTGTGGGGCCGCTGACTTTGATGCCTGGCTTTGAATAGGCTGTGGACTCAGCAGGGCGGGGTGCCTCTGGCCTGTTCTACCCGGTTGAAAGTTGCTTGCCTGGGGGAGGCGGCCTCCTTGGCGGAGGTGGCTATGGAATGCAGCTCCATTTCAGGCTGGGAATTGGGCTTCCTCTGTGACGGGACCGTTTAGCTGTTCCAGGAACTGTTTGTTCCCCCGTCTGGTGTTTCTGTGCCCCAGGTAGCTGCTCGCAGCTTTCGCTTTAAATTTAGAAATTCCGGCGGGCAGGACGGGGGCACCTTTGGCTAAGCTGAGGCCCATGACTCGCCTCCCGCCAGGGCAGGGGGCGTTCTCCTGGGCGGAGCTGGCTCTCACTGTTCAGTCCCTCTTGGCCTTTTCAAAGATGGCTACTTTGACCTCGCTTTCCCCAGGCCCGCTTTAGTTCCAATCTGGTCTGACCCTAGGCCAGTGGCAAAGATGGCACTTTGCTCTGGCTGTGGGGGAAGGGCTGCCTTCCAGAAGCTGCTCTGTGGGCTCAAGTAAGAATATCTTTCGTGGGGTACTCACGCTTTCTCTGCGATTTCAGGTCGTCTCTGCTCAGCTGCCATCTGGAGTATTTCTGGTCTATGCTGTGTGCTTTAGCTGCGTGGAGTGCAGGTTGCTGTGCCGGGTGCTGTGCCGGCGCCAGCACTGGCGCGGCGGTGGGACGCCGCTGGAGCTCTAATCTGTGTTTTCAGACTAGCAAAGTCGATTTTTCCTTCCTGGCCAGAATCCCTGTACTGTTAGAACTTACTCTGGCTGTCTTTCTAGGAGTAAAAGTTTCTATGGGGTGAGAAAACTGTGATGTTGGAGCGAGCTCAGCTAGGGCTCTGCTGCTCCTCCGCCATCTTCCAGGAAGTCTCCCTCTTCTGTAATTTTTAACCTGAACCTATTGCTAGCGCATCTTAATATAAGTACATTTATAAGATATATTTATTGATTTTCACCATAGTAAGTGTAAGAATGTAAACTAACCATCACTAACTACTCTAATGATGATTGTTTATATATCTTATTTACATACCTCTAATTTTCATACTTATCAATTTATTTGTTTCTTGTGAATTTAACACTAATGACTAATGTCAGTACCATAGGTAAGTCTTCCCAACAGGTATTTTAGATTTAGAGTTTTTGTTTTTCATGCAAAACTTGGGCTAAGGCAAAAGTAAATCACAAACAATTTTCAATAAGTAAATGTTGGTGGAATGATTATTTTTATTTAGTATATGATATTAATAGTACCGAAACAAACATACAATTCATCAGTTATGAGTCACATTTTCTTGCATGAAGGAAAGAAGTTGAAATAGTTGAAGGTCTGAGGGAAAATACATTGATTGATAAAATGCTAATGTAAAATTTAATGTTTTTGCAATTTTTAAATATTTCTCGTTGTAATACATTAGTAATTTTGCAAAATTGTACATTAAGGTTGAGCCATTGTTGCCAGTATCTTTGAATTGCACCTTATTTGTGGCCTAGAAGAATGAGTTAACATTTTCAGGTTAATTTGCTAAATTTCCTACTTTTTACTACTGGATTCTTCCTGTAAGCATTTAAACATATTATGTCTTTCTATAAAAATATATCCTTTCCCCAGTTCTAGTTTTACCCTTTTAACAATAACATGGCTAATGTCAAGGATATGATGTGATTGTTCCAGAATTGCTCTTAATATAAAGGAATGAGTTATTATTTTTTAAATTAGAGACTAAAATACTGTTATTCAATATTCTCTCTCTAAGCTTTTTTGGTTCTCATTCTGCATATTTTCTTAACAAATATGTCTGCTTTTCCAATTAATGATCCCAAATCAAAATCACTAGCTCTAATTTCTCCATTAGACTACAAATCAATATTTAATTGATGAATAGTTATCTTGTCCAGGAGAACCCATTCATTCACATCACGATAGCCAAAACCCTCAAACAACTTCCCTCCACACCAGTAATCTCCTATTAGTCATTAATACTAAACACTGAGGCATCTAGTTGACCAAACTTGACACCCAGAAATCCTGTTGACAATTTCATTTTTTTAATCCCTCTAGTTAAATCCTATTGAACCCACAATCTTCAACAGATCTCATCATCCACTTACCTAGGTGTTTATTATATGCTCTTATTTCAAGCAAGTATTCTGTCCTGGTTTGAATATTGATCTTAGTACCTTCAGGCGTAGTCAAATTCATTTTCCAAACTGCCATTAAAAAAGTCAAGCCATGTGTATATGTAGTTTCTACTATTGATGATGTTTGTGTATCACCTTCTTGTGATTGTATCTACACTATCTCTGTAATCTTATCTGAGTGTATGGGAAACAGTGTGTACTGGTATTAGAATTAGGAAATTCAAAGGGAATACCAAAATTGAGAGACAAAGGGTAAAATAAGAGAAACAACAACAAAAGCAATACTTGCAAAACTGTTTGGTGTAAGTGAACTGAACACCTCAGGGGGGGAAAGAGGGAGGGGAGAGGGGGGTATGAGGGACAAGGTAACAAACAGTACAAGAAATGTATCCAATGCCTAACGTATGAAACTGTAACCTCTCTGTACATCAGTTTTATAATAAAACTTTTTTAAAAAAGCAATATATAAAGAAAAAAAAGTCAAGTGTGAAATATCTAGAACAGGTATGAAATTCATATCATAAAATGTTTTCAAGAAATAGTGGTTTATTTTGTGTCACTTAATAAAACTTAAAGCATTCTGTGGTCTATTATCTCACCAGAGAAACATAAAGTCCAATGTAGTCATTGGAGGACACTTCTTCACAAATTGAGGCAAAAAAAATTATCTTTTCATGTATGTTGAAACAAAATGGCTATAAACAGAAGCTAACACCAATTACTTTCTGACGTGTAGAACTTTGAATATCACCAGTTTCTATGAACGTGTTACTAAAATCCCCAGCATGTTCCTTATCCTTGTTCTCCCTAGTTTGAGAGATGCCTTTGATGCATCTCCTTAGATCCTCTTTCTGCACTCACTCCAATTCCCATTTTCTCCAAATGTATATAGAAGTCTGTTGTCTAACAATCTCAAAGATTATCTAAGGACTTGGGAGTCTTTGTTCTATACTATTTGGAATAAATAGAACTTAAGACAATTAACTAGTGGTCCACACATAAAAATCATGTGGTTTATTAACAAAAAGGGGAAATACTTGTATATCTTCTCTTGAAAATTTTGATATCTGGCAAATAGCCCACATTTAATCTTCAAAGTTGTCTAAAAAATCATTGTTTGTAAGACTTATCTTCAATTAAACACAGTGCTTAACTCTCTTTACTAGTTTTTTTACTTGTTTGTCTTTGTTGGTAAAATGTTTTGGAATAAAGCAGACATCATGCTTTTTGTCCCTGACACTTTAGTGTATGCCTCTAAAAATAGTATTTTTTCCTCCATAACCACAGTACTATTATTATTCTAACTAGTAGCAATATTATGTAATGTCATCTAGAGCTCAAGCTATATTCAAAATTACCAGTTATTCCTGAACACATACTTTACAGTTAATTTTAACTGCTTATTTTTTTAAGCATGGTTTACTTACTCATTTACTTTACTTCCCTTATCCCACTAGCATGTGAGTTTGTGTATGCAACTTAAGGGATAAGATATAAAAGTAAATTTACAACCATGTCTTCACTCTTGTTTTGGAAAGTAATAAATTTTAAAATTCTAGAACTCTGACAAAATTTTATCTCTGCCTTTTGGGATGGTGTATAGAATATTGAAGTGGGGATATTAAATGAATAAAATAGCTAAAGTTCTCATTTTTTCAAATAATGTTTTATGGAAAGAAACACAAAGCACATGGTGATATCTCTCTAAGTTTTCTTGACACATGTTAATATTTTTTACTATTATCTTCTGTTTTAGTAGCAGAGAAGAGAGGAGAATCCATGAAGTGGTGGAGGATTGGGATGAAGTAGGCAAACAGCAACCAACTCATTTCAAAAAAGAAGAGACACACTTGAATTCATCTTCAGCTTTTCCATTGCTTTAATCAAGCCCCCGGATGTGACTTGTAACGCCTGCAATGATTTGTCTTCTGCCTATACAGCACTTTTTGTGGCTATTCTGCCCAATTGGAACATCCTTTTAATCATGGAATATGCTCATCTTGCTTTTGCCAGCAAGATTCTTTCTCAGGACAAGATTTTGGCTCACATGTAATTAGTAAGGAATAATCTCCAGATCTCTGTGTCTTGGTCATCCAATCTCAAGCATTCTTTTGCTGAGCACTGACAGATTTCTGAACATACCTAACAACTGTAATGACCAGTTCCTGGTAATCATGTGTCTGCTTGCTTTGTGACAGAGCCTAAGTCACCTCAGTCCCTTTATTATATTGCATTCAACTTTGAATATGGTCCTAACAGTATTTTAGGGGTAAATATAAAATACAAAGCAATGGTTTCATTTTTAAATAATCTTTCTCTTTTAAGTGCTTGGAAGATACTACGAAGAAGCCATCTGCTGTCTTTATGTTGTGTACTACCTGCTATAATCAGAGGGCTAGAGCTGAGTGCTGAGCCTGTAATCGTAGGTGCTCAGGAAGCTAAGATCTGAGGATAGAGGTTCACAGCCAGCCCAGGATAGAAAGTTAGTGAGACTCTCATCTCCAGTTAGCCACCAGAAAACTGGAAGTGACACTATGGGTCAAATGGTAGAGAGCTAGCCTTGAGATGAATATTTCAGGGACAGTGGCCAAGCCCAGAGTTCAAGCCCATGACCGACAAAAACAAAACAATAAGAGAAGGCTAGGTTATATCCCATTTAGTACATTTGATTAGCATTAATTAGTTATATACGTTAGATTTGGTTTTTATATGTCTATGTAAATGTTTGTGATGTACCTGGATCAAATTAATCCCCTTCATCACTTTTACAGTGCTAAATAAGATAAAATCATAAGACATCCAATGGGGAAAATTAATCAAATCAAGGATAAAATTAGTTATATCATGCAATAGTCACTTAATTTTCAAAAAGCAACACAGTTGTGTGCATATAGATATTTTCATATATTTTTCAAAAAACTTGATATATTGGTTAAAATTCCATAATGAAATATATGACTTTCAGAATTTATGGCATGAATGTACTCAAATTCAACTGGATATTCTTTATTGAAGCAGAAATTTAACCTGTAAGAATTGAGCTTGACAGATTAAAATAAAATGATTTAGGAAATGAATTTTCTCTAAATTTATATCTAATACCTTGTTACAACTGGGTTTAATTACATTTAAAAATGGAATGAGAGTATTCATATTTTAAAAATAAACAAAGAATTTTGAACTAATTTTATATTTTGTAGCTTTACTCATTAAAAAATAACTATGTATTTTTAGGATTTCGGGAGAAATATTCCATCTTTTAAAATATATCATAGGAAAGAGCTATGGAAATATACCAGATCTTATAATCCTATTTCAATAATGTATATAATTCATCTGCATAAGCAACTGTCTCATGAAAATAAGAGGTTAACTGTGTGGATCATGTTAGAAATAAAGAAGATTTGGATTTTCGTCATGTGGGAGTTAGAATCTGTTGTGTCCAGATAGTTGCTTGACACAAACTGATATTTTAAGGGTGGCTGCTATCATACACATAGCTATTATAATTAAGTCCTATCCTGTTGTAATAATTGCTTTTTGTCCCTAGGGGCTAGAGTCATGGCTCAAGTGATAGAACTCTAGCTGAGTAACAATTGCTCTTCTAAGAGATCTTAGTCAAGTGTCCTAATTTTGGTTGAGTGCTTGGGTAAACTTTTTTTTTGGGGGGGGTGGGGGACAGTCCTGGGGCTTGAACTGAGGGCCTAAGCACTGTCCTTCGCTTCTTTTTGCTCAAAGCTAGCACTCTACCACTTGAGCCACAGTGCCACTTCTGGCTTTTTCTATATATGTGGTGCTGAGGAATCGAACCCAGGGCTTCATGTATGTGAGACAAGCACTCTACCACTAGCTATGTTCCCATCCCTCCGATAAACTTTTAACCCATTTCAAACTAGCAAATCACGTAAAATTATGAATCTAAGTTCTGACCAATCAGAAGTCAAGGATGCATTAAGAATAAAACCTGGGGGCTGGGGATATAGCCTAGTGGCAAGAGTGCCTGCCTCGGATACACGAAGCCCTAGGTTCGATTCCCCAGCACCACATATACAGAAAACGGCCAGAAGCGGCGCTGTGGCTCAAGTGGCAGAGTGCTAGCCTTGAGCGGGAAGAAGCCAGGGACAGTGCTCAGGCCCTGAGTCCAAGGCCCAGGACTGGCCAAAAAAAAAAAAAAAAAAAAAAAAGAATAAAACCTGGATGAATTGCTGGCTCCAGGTGCTTGCTTATTTGGCTTCCAGTCAGTAGCATACCTTTCTACAGGAGTAAACTACCTGCTTAATTTCTTCCCAATTTTTGTTCTTATTGCTGGGGGGCACCTCAATATCTCGAGATATTTCCAACAGTGGTGGCTTGCTGGGACTTTCCTGATGGCTGACAAAGAACTTAGAAACATCAAAAGTTAATGCAAGGAAGAGACCCCAGCAGGCACCCGTAACCAGATAACCTTGTACATGGACCCAAACATGAACAAATGGTCTGTACGTACCGCCTTAGTGGCTGGATATTTTCGAGAGTTGAACGTGTGTGAGACGTTTCTACACATAGACAGCATAGTTCCAAGCTGTGGTTTCTTTCCCCACTAGGGAAGAACAAAACACTGGAGATGGAGGAAGCAAGAAGGATAGTGTGGGAAACCTCCAGTGGGGAGGGGGTTGTGTACAGAAGGGGTACACAAGAAACTTTCAATAAGAGACATTGAATATACATGAGAACTTAATCGTAGAGACCTACAAATGGGGAATGAGAATTCTACGTTGCTCTCTTAGTTTTTGTGACAGTACGGGGCTTGAATTCAGGATCTGGAGGCTGTTTCTTCACTCAAGGCTAGAGTTCTGCCACTGGCTTGACTCCATGTCTAGCTTTTTGCTGGATAATTGGAAATAAGAGTCTCACAGCTTTTCCCCCCTTGGGTTCATCTTGAACTCTGATCTCGGCTCTCTGAATAGCTAGGGTTATACAAGCATGAGCTATGTACATACCTTTTCCTATAGTCTTTATTTCTCTGTCACAAATATTCCCATATTTTTCTTTGAATATATTAGTTATACATATGATGATTACAGTGATGATCATGTCTGGTTTAATTTGGGTATAATTTCAATCTGTGCAGATAACAACAAGTGATATAGCATCATGTTAAAAATATGTTATAGTTTTTCTTCAACTCTTTTCCCAGTAGGTAGACTGAAGAATTGAAAAGGTACTAAGTTTATTGCTTGCTAGGAAGTGAACCCAGATCTCTTCTGTATAAATCAAGGCCAGTCCAGTTATTCTGAAGATTATTTAACACAAGCAGGAAGGATTGATCCTTCTGGAGGTGGAAGAGCTTGGAGAATTTTTATATTGCTTTGCTGGCAATAACAACATCATTAATTGTATTAAACAACTAATAAATAATTTTGTATATTAAATATTATCAATAAGTAAATAAAATTGCTTAAATTACATAAACTGTTAAATGGTCTTAATCAAAATTATTATTACTAACCAATTATCCACATTGTTTTAATATGGATAAGTGAATATAATTAATAAGAATATGACAAGGCAGGTCTGAATATCAATTTTCCTAGTAGAAAGTCTATATGTTCTTTGGTGATCCTTCATTCTGCTTCATTCTTCCATAGTAATCTTATATTTTACTAGCTACAAATGATATTGAAAGCACACCTGACAAATGATTATGTTTGGCATTATTTTGTAAAAGAAGGAAATAGGAAGCACAAAAATGTGTGTTCTACAACTTTTAGGTAAGCACTACATCAAATTTCTTTGTATTAGTTTCCAAAAAGAAAATTAGTTTTCTATTTGAACTTAATTATCCACTAAAAATATATTGCTATAATATTTTCAACACATACAATGATGAGGATGAACTATAAATTACAGGTACCCAGAGAATGTCCCCAAATCCTCTTGTTCACAAATGAAGCTTAATAACCAGTTAAGCTGTCACTAAGACAAAGTTCTGAATAGAGCTGGAAAGATTTCCCAATAATTGCTTATGCTTTTCAGTGTTTCAAAATCAATTTCCTGGGCAGATTTATTTTATTTTTATTTTTTAATCCTTTGTGCTGTGCTCACTATTCCTCTCAATATCTCTAGTTTATACTTCAACACATTAATCATTTCTGGTCTCCCAAGATGATTATTTAAGCTTTAACATACCGAAGCCCAGGGACTGTTATGCTACTAGGAATTCCTTATACCAAGTATACTAGCAAAAAATCAAATTTTTCTTCATAAGATGGTGAGATATTTTGTTCAAGAAAAATTATGAAATTCATTGGCCTTGAGAATTAAGCAATAATGGAAATTGGATTGTTAGAAAATTATCTTAGAAAAATGTCATTTGGCATGTGATTCTCTTCAATTTATGATAATGTTCTCTTCAATTTATGATAATTTAAGTGAGGTTATTAGGTCATGCACTTATTTATGCTAACAACATGAGTTATCAACAGTTTTATTCCTAAAATCTGTGAACCTCTATCAATTTTTAATTACCATCCCAGCAAATAACTATTTAGAAGTTAATTATACAGAATATGGATTTTCAGAAACTCTGCTTTTCTGTTGTTGTTTTGTTTTATGTTGGTTCTGGTCTTGAGCTTGAACTCAGGGCAGAAGCACTATCCTTGACCTTTGTTGTTATTGTTGCTTTTGCTCAAGACTAATGTTCTACCACTTTAGCCACACTTCCAATTCCAGCTGGTATTTTTGTTTGTTTGTTTTTTTGTGGTTTTTTTGGTTAATTGTAGATAAGAGTCTCACCAATTTCCATATTCAGGCTTGTTTGAACCATGATTCTCAGATTTCAGCCTCCTGAGTTGCTAAGATTATAAGCATGAGCCACAAGTGCCTACTTTTGGTTTTATATTTTAACTTATTATAGTCATCAAAAGATCTACTAAACTATGTATTAATATATATTAATTATTAATTAAGAAAACTATATATTAATTATTAATTTTACTTGACATTTATTAGTACTTACTGTTTACTGTTGATGAATTATAGTTAGTATTAGTGAGAGATTTATGATAAAGGTTATTGATAGTTTTTTCAGGTAGGACCAGAAATATATCAATGAACTTTATTTTAGATTTTTCTGAGTCTCAATAAAAAAGAGTGTATACATTACGGAAACAAGAGTTATACCACTGTTGCAGTTATTCTCAACATGCCATGTGATCTCGTATTACTTTTGTTTTCTCTTTTTCCTTGTCCACTGATTGTTTAGTTTTGTTTCTCTTGTGCTCCCTTCCTGTGGCTGTACCCTTGCTACCACTGTATCACATCTGAGCACCATGGATACTGTTTATATGGGTATTAGAACTGGGGAAGGGAAAGGGAATACCAAAATCGAGAGACAAAGAACCAAAAGACAAACCATTCAAAAGGCCACACTTACAAAACCATTTGATGTAAGCTAACTGCACAATTCTTGGGGGTGAGAGGGGTAGGGGAGGGGAAATGAAGGAGGAGGTAACAAATAGAACAAGAAATCACTACCTTTCATATGAATCTGTAACCCCTCTGTATCACACTTTGACAGTAAAGAAAAAAATGAAAAAAAAAGAGTGTATATTTTGAGCTCCAGAATAAATTAATCCCCAAATGGCAAATACTAGTTATCTATGAAATGTTAATAAATAAGATGTAACCTTAAGTAATCTTAAATCCATTCTATCTGACATCATTTCTTGTTTCCTTTTCTTAATTGTAAATTTTCTTGAATTTTAAAGTCATCCTACACAATGGCATTCTTACCAGCTGGACTATTTTCCTAATTAGATTAGAAATGAATTAATCTAGATGTTTCCAGAAATGCATATTTTACCTAAGAAGCAAGAAACAGATTCTACTGAATCTCTTATTGTTTCAAATAGGTTTTACCAAAACCCATTAAAAGGGAGAAAGAGTGAGAAAAGAGAGAGAGACATGAGAGAGAGGAAAAGAGAGAGTGTGGCTGAGAAAGGGTAATATAGATAGGATAAATTTGATTAAAGTAGATTACGTATATGATGGGTGTGCATGTGTGTGTACATATGTGTATATATATATCACAATGAAAAACTAAAGCTTCTTTGTACCATTAACTTGAACTAATGTAAATGAAGCAAAACCAAAGACATATTTTTAAAAGGTGAATTTTATATAAAAATAGAATGTTGACATTTGTAATGCCTTTGCTTTTACTTTGTAATTGATTTTGAGTGAAAACAGAAACCATAGCAACAGTCTCAGATAACACCAGCCTTTTAGTCTCAGACCAAAATCATTAACATCCCCATCTCCAAATTCCATCTAATTAATCATAAATCCTTTAACTATAACTTTAAAACATAGTTAGCTTTCCTCACCATCACCATCTCACCATTTTAGTCCAATTCATTATGATCACTCATTGTCCAGATTGTTCCAACACTATCCAATAGGACTCTTCTGTTACTATTTTTGTAGTAATCCATCAGTTCAGTGACTACCAGCTTCATTTAAAAGTAAAAATAAAATAAAGCTGGATGCTGGTGGTCCATGCCTATCATCCTGGCTATACAGGAAGCTGAGATCTGGGGATGGAGGTTTGAAGCCAGCCCAGGTAAGAGAGTCTATGACACTCTTGAATCCAATTGACCATCAAAGAGCTAGAAGTAGAGCTGTAGCTCCATGGTTAGGTTTCTAACTTTGAGCAAATAAAATAAATAAACAAACAAAAGCAAGCTCGGGGACAGTGCCTAGGCCTCAGGGCCAGTACAAAACAAAAACAATAACAACAACAAAAAATCATATTAACTTTCTTAGTTGAAAATGTTCCATATGTACATATTTCTCAAATTAAAAGCTAACACACACCCCATGTCTACCCTCATTCCTCATGCTTTACTCCTCTCCATCCCCAATCTCACCCCTAGGTCTCTCTGCTCCCAACCATATTAGCCACTAGGAGAATTCACTTGACTTGTTGAGGCCACTCCCATCTTTGCACTTGATTTACCTGGAAAACACTTGTCCCCTGTATGCAAAATGCTTACATCTTACTCAAGATTCCCCAGAGAAGATGTCTATGAGTGAATAATTATTGTGGAAATGGACTAAGACAAGGATGAAGGTCAAGTTCTTCTGTGGACTGTGTGCTTGTAGAAGCAGAATCACCAGGCCCTGCAAACCAGTCCAGGTTCAGTCCAAGAAGCAAGAGTCGGCAGCCTGGTTCTCAGAGTGAAGCCTTCATTGGGGTGCAGCGAGCCAATTCCTTCCTTCCTTCCTTCCTTCCTTCCTTCCTTCCTTCCTTCCTTCCTTCCTTCCTTCCTTCCTTCCTTCCTTCTTTCTCTTTCTTTCTTTCTTTCTTTCTTTCTTTCTTTCTTTCTTTCTTTCTTTCTTTCTTTCTTTCTTTCTTTCTTTGTTTTCATTTTTCCCAGTTTTAGGGCTTGGATTCAGGTCCTGAGCAGTGTCCCTGGCTTGTTTTTGCCCAAGGCTACTAGAATCCTACCACTTGAGACACAGACCACTTCTGGCTTTTCTGTGTGTGTGGTACTGAGGAATCGAACCCAGGGCTTCATATATGCTAGGTGAGCACTCTGCGGCTAAGGCACATTCCCAGCTCATCAAACTTATTCCTATTGCTGTGGATCTGCTTCATTGGGAGACCAGGGGAGCAAGCCAGTGTAAGTTGTAAAGTAGTCACGTGTTAGTGTCAGTGTTCAGCCTAGGGTTGTGATAGAAGAAATACATGCCCAAGTAAAGAAAATATCTGGAAACATACTTAGATCCTTCACTAGGACAGCCTCATATAAATGTATTACATGAAGCATTTATTTTCAAGGTAGCTCTTACTATTGAAGTGTAATTTTCAAAAGTTAAAAATGTAACTCATACATAAACAGAATGGATGTATATTTTTCCATTCAATCTAGTAATCAATAGTTACCAATGAAATATGAAGATAATAAGGAGTTCAAAAATCAAACTGAATGATACACTTTTAGAGGCTTTTTTGTTTTTGTTTTTGGTGCTAGTCCTGGGGCTTGAGCTCAGGGCTTGGGTGCTGTCCCTTAGCTTTTCTGCTCAAAGTTCGTGTTCTACCACTTGAGCCACAATTCCACTTCTGGTTTTTGTTTTCTTTTTGGTGCTTAATTGGAATTAGACCTTCTTGCCCTGGTTGACTTTGAACCTTGATCCTCAGATCTTAGCTTCATGATTAGTTAGAATTACAGGTGTGAGCCACTAGTGCCCAGCTTAATGAGCCTTTTGGAAAGAACTAGTAGATTCCAAACAATATGACTAATATACATAGCTTAAGTAGTCACCATTTTATTGAAAGTAGTAATAATGTAAATTTTCATTATCAGCGATCTTATGTTTTATAAGAGCTACTTTAGCAAGTAACAAAAATGTACTGAAAGACGAAAATATGGTTGCCTTTTAGAAATTTCTAGAATATTCTTTTTAAGCACAAATTGAACAACTATTTAGGCTATGGAATTAATTTCTATCTAAAACTTTTAAATAAGATTTACCAGATTGAACTTTTAAAATGCTTCTATCCACTCACTGGCAGTAGCTGTTGATTTTGGTGAATTGCTGTTTTTCTAAGTTCCCAGAGTATATAGCTTGCTAGGAAGTGAGCCCAAGATCCCTTATGTATAAATAAAGGCCAGGCCAATTTTCCTGGAGATTTGCTTACACATTGCCTCTACATATAAAACACATCCTGTTGTTTAGTGGAGGAGTTGCCATTTTTTATTCCATGAGCTTTATTTTCAAATATGGTACAATTTGTGGTGGCTAAATAAGGGAGGTGGCTGAAATAGACTCATTAAATTTATGTGGAGAACTTCACTGCTATAAAAAAGTGAGAAAATTCCATAAATGAGATTTATTTTCAAGTATGGCACTATATCTTGGCAATACAATTTGTAGTAGCTAAAAAGGGGGCCAGGGAAGACTCATTAAATTTATGGGGACATCTGCACAGCCACAAACAGTAAGTAAATTCAGAAAAATAATTGTCTCTGAGGGCTGAAATCTTCATGAAATCAGCAACCTAAATCATACAATTTGGTAGAAATGCAGCAAGAGATCCAATCATTGAAGAGCTGTCTGTTCTTTACTTGCCTACCAAAACTCTGTACAGAGATCTCTGTCTGTCTGCCTCTCTCTGTCTCTGCATCTCTCTGTCTCTGTCTCTCTCTGTGTCTCTGTCTCTCTCTGTGTTTCTCTCTGTCTCTGTCTGTCTGTCTGTCTGTCTGTCTGTCTCTCTCTCTCTCTGTCTTTTTTAGGCCAAATTCCTTCCCACACAGAAAAAACAAATGGCAATAATTTTAAAGGGGAAAAAATCAATATGATTGACTCAATTTTGCAAAGAAACCTGCAAGTTAACTTAATGATTAACTTCCCACTGAAGCTAAAGTTGAACTGGATATTTCTTTTAGCTGCCTGCAGGTATATTGCTTTATAAAAGATTGGCTTTGTAACAAGCCTTGAGTTTTTAAGACAATGTTTTGGGCTAAATGAATTAGTAAATACCTTCAGCAAGACAGGTTAATGCATGTGGCTGAGACTGCAGTATATTTAATACATTGTTTTTCTTCACTATATTTTGCTTATTTCATTGTACCTGATTTTGATTTTGAAAAAAAGAAAAAGGCTTCTGAATTAGAAGTAATGGCTCAATAGTATTCTTGATTGTGACTGAGATATACCTAGTAAATTTCAAATCTAAACAGGACATGATAATTTGGGTAGATATTTACTTCAATATTGGTTCAAATGCTTTGTGTATTGGTGTCATTTTTATGTGACCATATACAAAGTAAGTTTAATAACTATGTAAAACATACCTTGTGGTTTTCCAATTTCATGATTACCTGCCTTTCAGGTTAATCAGGTTGGTTACTTCCTCATCATCTATTTATTTATTTGTATTTTGGAATATTGTTTATAAGCTTTAAGTAGCTATAGAAAGTTTATGAACACAGTGCATCTTGATCAGTGTCACCTCTTTCATCATTCTTACCCATCCCTCCCATTCCATCTCTCCCACATTTTTTCTAATTCTGTAAGATATATAGGAATTATTTTCCAACTTAGCAAAGGAGTTTATGCATGCAATGCATCTTGATCTGTGCCATCTTTTCAGCATTTTCATCCTCCCCCACATCCACTATCCCCTTATTGTTCTTAATTTTGTGGTATATAGAATGGATTCTTGACTGCATTTTTTTCTTTCTTCCCACACTCATTCATATCCTCCTCTTACCTTGGCCCTATAACCCTCTGTTACAAGTACCCATGTCCTGGTACTTATTTTGTTGGGTTTTGAGTCATGTATGTATTTAGATGGCATACAAGGACATATTTTATAGCTACATTGCAAACCATAAAACCAGATTCCTTCTTTTTAAAGTGAAGGTAAAAGACCAAAGAGTTTGTGTGATTTAATCAAGGTCCTATAACCCCTGGGCAGGCATCTTTTTAAAAGGCAATATAAACCTTTGCTTATCCTGATGACAGCCTGGCTTATGTTTGTCCAATGTAGATTAGGGACAGAGATCAGGATCTGTGGAATAACAGAATAATAAAAGGTAAGGACCATAAATTTTAATCTGTTACTTCACAGATTCCTGTTTATAAAACCATGTTCATCAAAGATGTATGGAGGGTGGGCTGGGAATATGGCCTAGTGGCAAGAGTGCTTGCCTCCTACACATGAAGCTCTCCGTTGGATTCCCCAGCACCACATATATGGAAAATGGCCAGAAGGGGTGCTGTGGCTCAGGTGGCAGAGTGCTAGCCTTGAGCGGGAAGAAGCCAGGGAAGGTGCTCAGGCCCTGAGTCCAAGGCCCAGGACTGGCCAAAAAAAAAAAAAAAGATGTATGGAGGGGCTGGGAATATGGCCTAGTGGCAAGAGTGCTTGCCTCATATACATGAACCCCAAAGCCCAAGACTAGCAAAAAAAAAAAGATATATGGAAATCAGAAAGTCATTTGTAGCTCTGAAAACAGATCTCTTAAAAAATTTAAAATGCAGGCTGGGGATATGGCCTAGTGGCAAGAGAGCTTGCCTTATATACATGAGGCCCTGGGTTTGATTCCCCAGCACCACATATACAGAAAACGGCCAGAAGTGGCGCTGTGGCTCAAGTGGCCTTGAGCAAAAGGAAGCCAGGGACAGTGCTCAGGCCCTGAGTCCCAGGACTGGCCAAAACAAACAAACAAACAAAAATATTTAAAATGGAGATTGTTTTTGTTTCAAAGTAATGACTACCAGTAGCTCATAAAGTCTTTTGAGAGCCAAAGAGGGTTCATCTATTTAGTTTCATTTATTCTGAAATGGAGTAAATATATAAAGAAAACTTTAGAAACATGGTACAATGAGAGGCACAGCATTATCTCATGAATATACAAACTGAATAAAGTCAGTAGCCTATGATTTATTTTATTTTATACCAATGAAGAAAATGAATTATATTGCACAAACCAAAGGGCTTTTAAAAACTGTTCACTTCTTTTACATTTGTTTGTAATACAAAGTATAAAGCCATTTATTACTTGTATACTGAAAGTAAAATTTAAAAATTACAGTTGTGCAGGCACATGAGTGAAGTGTTTAGACAGGGCAACATGGGTACAAAAGAGGAAGTTTATGGCGTGACTTGTAGAATTATTAACTAAAACCAAAAATTTCTGAACACTAGAAAACTCCTGTGAAAAAAGGTAAGTTGGTTTTCTTTCAATGTTTTCATCTTTGAAAATAAAATTAGATTGTATTAATAGTAAGTAAAAATATTCTTTGAACATAAGCCAAACATATCTACATATATTCTGGTTTATTATTATTATCTGACTATAATGCTGAATCATTAGCTACCTGGAAATTGCCTGTAGTCCTAACAGTCATTGCCTCTGAGTTTCATTTATTATCAGAAGAAAATTAAGCTTATCAGTTCTAACTTATAAAAACCACTCAATAGTTAGGCTCATTTCAAAAATATAAGCAATAGAATACAATTGATATTAAGGTTGAATTTTAACTTCTTGAAAAAAGTCCCACTTCTGACTAATATATTTTATGCTAGAATTAAAGGAATATGTTTTTTTTAAATATTCCCAACTATGCAAAACATAAACAACACTTATGTGTCTCTTTCTACATCTGCATGAAAGAATTTTCAGTAAATTTAGATGTTCAAATTAACATCAAATTAGCTACAATGTTTTATTGTCCTTCCAGGGGAAAAGTTACTGGATAAAAAGTACAAAATTTTAGGTACAAGAATATATGTAAAGAAATATTTTTGTCCTGACCAAGAGGATTTCAGGCGGGGGGGTGGGGGTGGTGTGGAGGAGAGAAGAGGGTATAGTATTGCCCCTTGAATCTAGGGTGAGGCTGTTGTCCCTTACTTTTTTCACTCAAGGATGGCTCTTTGCCCTTTAAGCTCCACTTCCTTTGTTTTTGTTGTTTGTTTTTAAGGTTATTTAGAGCTAAGAGTCTCATAAATTTTTCTGCCCAGGCTGTCTAGGAACTGTGCTTCTCCTATCTCCATCTCCTGTGTAGCTCTGATTACAAGCATGTGCCACCAGTACCCAGGTAAATCAAGATTTTAATGCTGAACAAAGTTTAGATTTCTCTCTAACTCTATTTTCATACCCTCTTTTAGTTAGTGCCCTCTTTTGGCTAGAAAACGTACTCTTGTACATTTTCATTCCGTCTATTTACAGATTTAAAGATTTAATATGCTGGAATGTCTTTCTCCAGGAAGTAGGAGCTATCCTTTTGAAGCCTAAAAAATTTCATTACCTAAATTTTCATCTACAATCCAAAATCTAAATTGAAAATCTTCATTATCAAATAAGTAAGGCTTCTACAGTCCATTGTTTGTGGGAGAACTCTTAACTCTGGAGAGACTCAGTTACCAAACACCTATGTTTTAGTGACATTGACCAGAGGGCATCTGGCACATTGTCCAGTAATGCTCCCTCACTCACAGTTTGTGGCTCAGCAGAGTTGAATTCTGTCTCTGTCACCTATTTAGATAATCTTGACATTCTTTTAAATAGACCTGAATGGCCTTCTTCATCTGCCTTAGTCTGTCTGGAACAATACTTTGTTCATAATTCCCATAACATCCTCTAGAACAGTTCAGTATTCACTTATACTGAATATTCTTCCCATTATTATTTTTCTCACACTCATAAAAGCAAAGCATTCCTACCTACACTCTTCCATAATTTTCCTAAAAATGATTTGGAAAATGATAAACACAAGGAAACTGCTGGAGTTTATATTTTAGCTCTCTTATGATACTGTAGAGAGAGATCATATGTATTTGCTTGTGTTTTTGAGGATTCCATGTTGTAAGTATCACTAGTAAAGCTTTATTTTTAGCACCATTGTTGGTTAGCAAAATCTCTAGTTTGTGGAAATTGTGTGTTAATAGCACCAAAACTAAAATTCCAAAGCACCTGCATTTCTTGAATGGCAGAATTTTACTGAGTAATTCACACTTTACAATAAAGAAGAATAAAATTTGATCAATAAGTAGACACCAAAGTAAGTGATATGTCTGACTGCTTCAAAACAGAGATAAACCCAGCAATGTCTTAGCATGAAATATTTACCATGAAATATTCTGATGAGAAATCTAGAGACACCTGATAAACAAAACAAACAAACACACTGAGTAACTTTTCCCAGTTTTACATAAAATTTTGCTTTTAGTAAATCTAAGTTAATATCAGTTTCCATAAACCAAGAGAGAGTCATCTACTCTAGCAAATAAAGACTAACAAAAGCAAGGTAGGAAATAAGGTGTTGACTGGGGTATTTCAATAAAAGAAGGAAATACAAGTAATCATAAAGCCAAGGAGTACTTAATTTAAAAAAAAAAAATAGGGTAGTTTCTCAAGCTTTCACTTGATGAAAGCAGTAATCACTCATTGCACCGAGCCACTAAGCATTGATTTCTGTTCAGCTGACAAAAGGGGTTGTTTCAGGATAGCTGTGAATAGGCAGAGAGCGATTAGCACATTAGCAGTTATTCTCTAGGGCAAGCATCATTCTAGGCAAATTCAACCTAAATCAGAAGAAAAAAAAGTGCAAATACACCAGAACCAGCAAGAAAACACACATATCAAAATGCAGCAGTCTGACATTCTAGGGAAAGACTGAATGAGCTACCAATATACTGTCAACAGCAATATGGATGGATCTCATACACAAAGTATTGAGATTAAAAAACGCCAAGCTCAAAAAAGTACATCTTGTGCTGAAGTGATATGCTGTCCAATTTACAAAATTATGCATGGCAGTGTTCTCTGCAGTATAATCCATTACAATCAAAAGCCAGAGTGAGCCTGCACCTGTAGCTCATGTCTTTAATCCTAGCTAATCAGGGGGCTGAGATCTCAGAATCATGATTTGAAATCATCCCAGACAGAAAATTGCATGAAATTCATATCTCCAATTAAGTATCAACAACCAGAAGTGGAGCTGGGGTTCAATTGGAAGCACCCCAGACTTAAGGGAAAAAAGCTGAGAGAGAAAGTCCAGGCCATGAATTCAAGGCCCAACACACACATACACACACACACACACACACACACACACACACACACACACACACACACCAGAGTGAGAAATGCGAATATCAAGGTAGAAGGAAATGTTGGGGGATGGAGATTAATGGAAGAAGAAAGAAAGTAAAAGGGAGGGTAGTGTGTACATTATGTACATTCATGAAAATAGAATAATGAAACATTTTAAAATTGGATGCAGAGGTGGATAAGAAAGAGTAACAGAGCAGATGAATTTTGATCAAGGTATGTTATTGTATGTTTGAAAATAAAACTGGATATCAGTTATGCATCTGCAGTAGAATTAATAAGCTGTGCCCTACCTATGTACAGCTTAATAATTACTATATAATAATGACAATGTACAAACTACTGTTGGATTCACATCACTGACTCTCTAAAACATCAGGCAAAGTGAAGACACTAGGCATAAAAAAGGCATATGCTGCATGATTCTATTTATATATTATTCAAGCAGGACTGAAATATTCCGTAAAGAAAGAATACAGGATAGTGATACTTATGTAAGGCAAGAAATTAAAGAGGAGACAGAAACTTTGGGTTTCTAGCTCTATTCTCCATCTGTAAGCTAATTATGGAAGATTCGACATGGTTAAAACATTTCATTCTTTTTTTTTCCAAATTTTTATTATCAAACTGATGTACAGAGAGGTTACACTTTCATACGTTAGGTATTGGATACATATCTTGTATTGTTTGGTACCTCGTCCCACACACCCCCTTCCCTCCTCCCCCTTTCCCTTTCCCCCCCATGAGGGGTTCAGTTCACTTACACCAAACAGATTTGCAAGTATTGCTTTTGTAGTTGTTTGTCTTTTTTTTTTTTACCCTGTGTCTCTCAATTTTGGTATTCACTTTCAATTTCCTACTTCTAATACCAGTATACACGGTTTCCAATATACTCAGATAAGTTTACAGAGATAGTGTAGGTACAACCACAGGAAGGTGAAACAAGAACATCATCAATAATAGAAGCTACAGATACACATGGGACGTTGAAAGTAGTTACAACTGTGATATAACAATCGTTTCCATAACATGGAGTTCATTTCACTCAGCATCATCTTATGTGGTCATAAAGGTATAGCTTTGGGGCTCTTGTGATCCTCTGCTGTAACTTGCCTAAACCTGTACTAATTATTCCCAATAAGAGAGACCATAGAGTCCATGTATCTTTGGGTCTGGCTCACTTCACTTAGTATAAATTTTTCCAAGTCCTTCCATTTCCTTACAAATGGGACAATGTCATTCTTTCTGATAGAGGCATAAAATTCCATTGTGTATATGTACCACATTTTCCTGATCCATTCGTCTACTGAGAGGCATCTGGGTTGGTTCCAGATTCTAGCTATGACAAATTGCACTGTGATGAACACTGTTGTGCTGGTGACTTTACTGTGATTTTGTTTATGGACTTTTGGATAGATACCCAAAAAGTAGGGCTGCTGGGTCATAGGGGAGTTCGATATTTAGCCTTCTGAGGAATCTCCATACTGCTTGCCAGAGTGGCTGAACCAGTTTACATTCCCACCAACAATGAAGTAGGGTTCCCTTTTGGCCAAATCCCTTCCAACAATTGTTATTGTTAGTTTTCTTGATATAGGACATTCTTACTGGGGTGAGATGGAATCTCAATGTTGTTTTGATTTGCATTTCTTTTATGGCCAGTGATGTAGAGCCCTTTTTCATATGTCTCTTAGCCATTCTCATTTCCTCATCAGAGAAGTCTCTTTGTAAGTTTTTAGCCCACTTGATGAGGGGGCTATTGGTGCTTTGCGGTTTTGTTTTGGAGGAAGGTAATTTTTTTAGTTCTGCATATATTTTAGATATGAGGCCTTTGTTCATTGAATGGCCAGTAAAGATCTTCTCCCAGTCTGTGGGCTTTCTGTTTATCTTGCGAGCTATGTCCTTTGTAGTGCAGAAGCTCTGCAGTTCGATGCAGTCCCATTTGTCCAACATTTCTTTGATTTGTAGCCTCTCTGGGTCTTTTTTAAGGAAATTTCATCCTGCGCCAAGGAAACCAAGTGTTTCTCCTACTCCTTCCTTTAGTGTTTTTTGGTGTCTGTTTTGATTTCAAGGTCTTTAATCCATTTGGAATTGATTTTGGTGCAGGGTGATATATAAGGATCCAGTTTTAGTTTGCTTTCATGGTCTCTGCGGAGAAGTCTGGGGTAATTCTGATTGCTTTTCCTTTATATGTGATTGTTTTCTTCTCCCTAACAGCTTTAAGGATTCTTTCCTTGTACTCTACTGATCCTGTTTTGATCACAATGTATTGGTGGGATGTCCTATTCTGGTCTGGTCGGTTTGGGGCTCTAAATTCTTCTTGATATTTGGGAAGTTCTCAGCTAATATTCTGTTAAATAGGTTGCCTATCCTATTAACTTCTTTCTCCAAGTTTTCCTCAATAGCAATTATCCTTAAATTGGGTTTCCTGATCGTGTCTTGAATCTCCTGTAGCGATCTGTTTTGTTGATTGGACTGGATTTGTATTGATTTTTTATCTTTCTCCATAGATTCTAGGGAATCTTCAGCTCCTGAGATTCGATCCTCTGCTTTAGTTAGTCGGGACTGTAGGCTAGCTACTTGATTTCGAATCTCTTTTCCTTCTGACTGGTCTTTTCTGATGATTTCCATGTCATCTCTTAGGTCTTGCATGGACTTCTTTACTTCATTAATTTGGTTTTGAGTGCTGTCTCTCAAATCTTTTGCCTGGGTAAAAGATTTTTCATTTGACTCTTGACTCTTGAATTTCATTTATCTTTCTATTTGTTGAGGCCATGAAATCATCTATTACTTTATGGAACGATTGCTGTATTGATTCAAACTTTTCATTTAACATGTTTATCAGTAGACTTTGTAGAGCATTTTGAGTGTTCTCTTCTATGCCTTTGATTGACTGCTCTGTTTCCTGCTTGTTTTAAGTGGGAGAAAAGACCCCATTGTTTGCCATCTTTCTTGTGTTTCTTCTGCCCATTTGGATTGGGAATGCCAATCTACAAGCACCTGTGAGCACTGTTTAAGACCCAAAGCAGCCCTTACCAAGCACTGTTGTGTAAATCTTAGAAGTTCACAATTATATACAGATACCTTGCATAATTGTCTATAAAATTAGATTTGGTGTTCCTAAAGAATACAATTTCATTATAACAACCAATCCTGGGCCCTGTATTCAGTAGTTACTTATTTGCTGTTACAACCCTATGAGCAATTCTTGTTCTTATATTAAAACTTTTCATTCTTAAGTCCTATTATGTGTGTACTTTACTTTTAGGGAGCTAGGTTTACTATAAAATGAAAATGCAATAAAACTACATTTTATTTATTCCATTTAAATATAATCTTTTAACATGAAAAGTGATCTGTAATAAAAACAGGCTTGAACTTGCACAATGAGTTAATTTGGACATGGTTAGTGGCAAAGGAAAACTTGTCATTCACATGGCTTCTGCTACAGAAATTTCTTTTAAGCTAAGGAAAAAATAGATACAGAAAAAAGCAATAGAATATTAGTTTTACAATTCAACCAAAAGCTATTTTTATGTAGTTGTGTTTGTAATGCAATCTATTAGCGAAGTGTTACTGAATATTGTTAATAAGCATAATATTGACTTCTTACTTAGTGCTTTAGAGTTTGATAAGCATTTTACAGGTAATATTTTGTTGTTATTTATATTATTATTTCTTTTAATTAAGCTTTATACTATAGATTATAGCTAGATACTCTTGTTCTCTCTGTCACTCTGCATGGGAGTAGGAGAGAAAGAGACAGAAACACAAAAAGTTGAAAGTATGTAACTGAATGGTGCTAATATTTTCATGTACTTTCTTTACAACTAAAGATGCATGCTCGTTTTTATAGTGCACAGGAAAGACATATACACAAATCACAAAACACTGACTACTCGTTAACAATCTCATTTCTCTTAGATAATAAATCAGGGTATCCATTGATAGTCCACCACATTCAGATTGTTTTTTAAATGTATGAATAAACACAGATCACCCTTTCACGAAAATGGAACTTAAGTTTCTTTTTTCCTTTAAAGATGTTAGAGAAAAAGAGAAAGTACTGTGTTAAGATTAGATTGATTATTTGTATTGGAAAGTGAGCTAGACCTGCAAAGACAATTTATCAGCAATAATGGCAACCTTCTGTCTCTGGAATCATCTTTCTCTTGCTATTCAAAGTACAGATGAGCATTTTCCTGCACAATTATTGTAGGCAGGCACTGCGTATTGTGACCAGTGGTGGTTGTTGTCACCAACATAGTCAACATCTGAGGCTCTTTTAGAGTTTGACCAAATTCTTGAGGTAATTTCACAGAATCTGTATTCTCCATATTTGAATGAACAACTGGAATACTGATGCAAAAACTTGCACTTCTGAAAAAACTTTCCAGGTATATGAATGAAAAATCATTTATTGAATTCCTTTGATTTTTTTTTACCAACAATTGGAAATACTGTGTAATTGAAATGCATGTTTTCAATTTAGTGATGCAATATTTACACTACTTCATTTTATTTTACTTATTTTCGCCATTCTTAGTTTTGTTTTAGTCATGAGATGCCAACCAATATTGTAATTTCAACTAGCAATATGTTTAGTAGCCCTTGATGTCCCTCTTTCATTTAAACACATGAAACAATCAAAAACACAATCCATCAAAACTTAGTAAGGTTCTTCTTTTAGTTATTTATGCCAGAAATAATACTTGGCTTTAGTGTGAGAGTGTATTAATTAGAATTAACCAAGAAAATATTTGGCAGGATCTCCCATGAATGTTCCAGTTCATAAAACTGCATTAGGCTCATTGTACAAGGCTGTGCTGCAGTTCAGAACAGAAGGGGAAAATATTCTTGAAATGTTTTCCACAGAAAGAATTCATTTATTCCATATATTTTGATCACAGGTATTTGTGTTTCTTTGTAGTTGTGGCATGGTGATATTCTGAGGGCCCCAGACCATATAAATAATAAATACCACAGTGTGAGATTTCATATAACCAATTGAAATACTTTTTTGTTTCCTCCAAATACTCTGTGTTTAACCTCCCACAAGCAGCTTGAGAAATTATCCTTTCCTCCAAGTCAGATTGAAAATGCCCAGAGACTGTTCTTAGTTGTCAATGGAAAGCAGAGGTATTCTTTATTCTGAGGTCAACAAGAGTTCACAGATGATACCTGAAAAATGGAACTCTATGAAACAGAGGTAAGAAAGTTAATTTGAAGGAAATATCATCTTTGGGAGTTGATGTCTATATTGGCCTCAACACCTTTTAGAAGGAGAATCCTATGATACTCCATGTGGACATGATGCACACAAATCAGAGCTTCTCAGTCTCAGTGAGATATTTAGACTGTAAGATCTTTAATTTTATAATCCACATCATGAGAACACTTTTTAATCTTATTACCTAGTATTATATTTCAAGTAGTTGTAAAAAGGTTTTGTCATTTCACACAGTAGTTTATAAATACAATGTTTTTAACTTCTTCTGCATAAGAAACACAGAAGATAGAGGGAAATAAGTACCCTTGGGGACATATGGCATTTACAGCACCATATCCATTAACAATTTCGTGTGTACTTGCAAGTATTAAATTCAATTTGCAATAAGTTTTCACTATGATTTTATACTGATTTTATATAAAATAGCTTTCTGCCCCCACCCCCCAAATTTCTTAATCACTGGCTCTCACTTTGCAGCAAACGGGAAAATAAAAGTAATTGCTATCTTACTTAAAATTGTGTTTGGACTTTTCTGACAAATAACCTGAATTTTTTATAACCGCAGGACTTAAACTATGACATTGAACCTGATGTTTTTAGTTTCTCTGGCATTTGGAATTGGTGGGTTATCATAAATTCTCAAAGGGAGAGAATCACACCAAGCAAACAAAATTTGTTCAGCTGGAGTCTTCTCCCAGGCATATAAATTCAGTATGTTCAAGTATTTTCCAAAGGACAAGGACAGTCTTTCACTTTCCCTAAAACAAGTTATCTCATACCTCTTAAAAAGAAGTGTAATAACAATCCCTAAGAAGAAGGCAATTTCTCCCTACAGGCCTATAGGGAAGGGAGAGAAGAGAATGTTCTCTTGAAAAGATGAGAAAGGTCATTTCTCTCTCCTCTAAGCTGAAGGGGAAAGCGTATTATATATCTATTTTGTTTAAATGGTGATGTATTGTTTGAAACCTAACATACTGAAATAAAAACCTGATTTTTTTTAAGTCCTGATATACTTCATGAATATACTTTGCTGATATACTTCAGCAGAAGTCATTGCTTACCTAACTTCCTTTATTTCAAATCCTGGCACTCTTGTTCTAAAAGGTACTTGTGTACTTCCATATGAATTTCCTTAGAGACATTAAAAAACTAAAAACAACCAAACAGCACTAGTCATAAATCTGCCTTCAAGAAAGGCAGTGAATTGAGGAAAAGTCTACTTAGTCATTCTTATATCTTGCGAAACATCTACCATTACATGAATAATATTTATTCTTACTTTAAAAAATATCTTGAACTTACTTTTATATCCAAAATAAAACACACAAACAAAAGCGATGAAAAGCTGAAAGATCTGGCAAAGCTGGAAAATATATTATTAGATGTTGTCTTACATCATTTAAAAATAGATAAAGAGCTGTACTTAAATTTTAATTAGTGATCTAGAAAGATAGGCCTTCATTGTAAAAAGAGTCTGGATCAAAATAAAAAGGCAGGAATGGGTGAGGGGGAGAGGGAGAGATAAACTGTCATGGTAGGGATTGCAGCTGGCTGGGAGGATGAAGAAGCTGACTACTGTCCAAATGGATACTTGCAAATATGAAAATGAAACAAGGAAACCTGTTCGGTATGTTATAATTTATAGTGTGGGGGAGCAAGGAGTGTGATGGTAGGGTGAGATAGATTGGAATACTGTATAAACATACAGAATAGTAACAGTGGAATCCCTCCTGTGTAACTGACAAACCAGTTTAAAAAAGAAAAAGCACCCAGGTGTAAGATAGATATCTATCAGACTTCTTATCAGGAAGAGTCACTCCGGAAGATAACAGAGCTATTCCTTTACAAATCCAATGCCAATCTCAAACTCTGTAGCTAAAAAAGGTAGGAAGGTTCCATAAAGGTGTTTTTCAGACATGTAAGTATTGGAAATCTTCACCACCCTTAAAATCTTAAGTAAATGCCTAGAAAGAGAACTTACAAAGCCACTGGGAGGGAAAATACTTTTCTTTTCTGAGCTGAGTCTCCAATTCTGGATTCTTTCATGACTTCCAAAAGACAACTCATAAAACAATAGGAAAAATGTGATCGATAGTGTGGTTCTTTCATAGAAATATCAAAAGTCACAATGTTCTCCAAATTCAGAGTAAAATGTTCCAAAAGATGATCAAATCTGCATAATTGAGTATGTAGAAATTCCCCCAACTTCCCTTTTGCTTTCTCCTTTCTTTTGCTTTCTGAGATTTTACACCACCTACCACTGCTGTGATCCAAAAATACTAAGAAGAATATTTCTATCAATAAACAGTGTGCTTAAATAAAATAAACAACAAAAAAAAAAACAATGAGCCTGGATAGAATGTGAGTTCTAGTGTGTTCTGGCTGTGACATAAGGAAAGAAAACTTCTTTTGCCTCATAAATAACATTAAGATGACACCCATGTAAAGAAACTTTTGGATTATATTATAGGTAGACAATAAATGGTAACTATCATTTCCAGTTCTTTGTATACAGGCTTAGATAATAAATAAATGGAATGTGTGTGTGTGTATGTGTGTGCGTGGGTGCATGTGTGTGCCCAGAGCTTGAACTCAAGGCCTGAGCACTGTCCCTGAGTGTTCTGGCTCAAGGCTAGTGCTCTACCACTTCGGTCAAAGCGCAACTTCCAGCTTTTTTGGTAGTTAATTGAAGATAATAGTTCCATGAACTTTACTGCCCAGGCTAGCAGATTTCATCCTCCTCACTAGCTAAGATTACAGATGTGAGCCATCAACAGATGCCCAGCATAATGCCTTAAAAAAAATCATCTTCTGTCACTGGTTTTTCATGCTCCCCAAAAGGATCAATTACAAAGAGATTATATCATTACAGTTGTATTTGTTACTCAG
Organism: Perognathus longimembris pacificus; assembly: GCF_023159225.1. NCBI lineage: Eukaryota > Metazoa > Chordata > Mammalia > Rodentia > Heteromyidae > Perognathus > Perognathus longimembris. Next base: position 9,287,091 of record NC_063184.1, read on the forward strand.
AAATAGGAAAAATTGATAGTTTACATTTCCATGGTTTCTTCCTGCTACCTAGATACAATAATTGTATAAATGCTTCATTAATGATTACATAGTCCCATGGTTTTATATGCACCTATATTTTACTATTATTACCCAATGAGGATCTAAAACAGAAAGATGTTAGTTTTTTAATATGAGAAGTTTCATTGTCTTCTTTCTAAATTATTCCCAGATTCTGAATCAAACATGTAAGAGTACGTATTTTCCCATTCTTGTCACAAGAAACAATGAACGAAGACAGTAACACAACTTCAGTTTGGAAATGTGTAATAATAAACACTTTAATTGAGGTTCTGAGAGAAGGGAGAAAAGGGAAGTGCTAATTCTCAAGTAGCTAAAATCATTTCATTATCAATTCAATTATCAAAGTCTGAGTGGAATTATATTTTGTCTTGCATTACATAAGAGTCACTTTGAAGATGATAAATGATAAAAATACCCAAAACATTTTCAACAGCATACTAGGGAGAAGAACACAATAAAAACATAGCCAAGTAATGAATCAACTCTGGAATGATGCCCAAAAGGCAGAGTAGATATAACCAGCCTGGAAACTGAGAATAAAATATTTACATGGTTTTATATATTATGGATATCCAGATTTCTGTAAGACTAATAAATTAGTATTGCCATTCTTCTTTATTTTTATTGATTCCCTTGTAGCTTGTTTTGTAATAAATTCAATCTTCATTTTAGACTGGGAGAACAGAGGGAGGAGAAAGGGTTTCCATTTTAAGAGGTACTCTAGGGTTGTAGGGCAAGATACTCATTCCTCTTGCTTGGAGTAGCTCAAACACTAAAAGGAAAAAGAAGGTGAAAATAAGAAAGCTGAAGGAATACGAATTGATGATTGATATGGTGAAAAAAAACCCTAGGATTTGAACTCACAGTTTGGACTTGGTAGGCAGAAGCTAGTATTCTGGAAGCCCCAAGTAAAGACTGACTCTGATGGCAGACCTCCCTTTAAAACCAAGAAAGGACAAAGTTACAAAGACAAAGAGCTTTGAAACAATACCACACACACTAGTCAAACATCATAGCCATAGAGCAGACCTTCTCTTCTTCATCTTTATTCAATTCCCTTTACCTCTTACAGGCAGAAGAGTCACCTGTTTGCAACCACCTGGAATTCAAAGTCTTCTCCAGATTATAGTAGGGTTTGGCCACAGGAGAACAGAACTAGGGATTTCTTCCTTCTCAGCCAACTTTCCTTTTTCTCCCATCCACAGTCTCACGTTATCCTGTGCCCCTCATGACTACTATGGCTCAGTAGAAAGTCTTGATTTGAATCCATACATTCCGGATTGAAGTCCTTTTGCTCCATCTCCATTGCAGAACTAGTAAAGGGCTGCCAAAACAAACCGAAACAAGAACCAACACTCACAGCATTCCACCCCGTGAGATGCTAGGTTGGGAATGAAAATTGTAAGTCTCCTTTTAAGATTGCAATCGAAATGACAAGCAACATCCCAGAAGCCACACAGAGATGGTTTAGAAAGGAAAAAAAAGTCATCCTGAAGAGAATCAAGTAGAGATTTCACACACTCTATAAACATTATTGTTGGTGGTGGTATGTGACTTTTCTGGTCTTTCTAAATAAAACTATTTGGTAATAATGGTAGCCTTAAAGCTTTGTAAACCCACATCACAGCTCAAAACAATAGACATTTGTCTATTTAAAAATTCCAGGAATGTGGCTGCACCTAATCAGTATAATGGGCCTACATTTTATTTTAACTTTACAAGTGTTTCAGTAGAGACTGTTCTCATACTATTGTAGTGATATAGTTTTGCTAAAAATAGAAGCCTGGAAGTGTAATAGTTGTACATGTTGTGGGGTTCTAAGTATATGTATTGTGATATTTCTGAGCAATACTGAGATTTAGTTATTCCTTGGTTTTAAAATTGTAACAATAAGATTCAATAAGATTTAGCTGGGATAAAGACTCTCAGAGTGAAGCATCAGCAGGTGTTTTCTATTTGATTTGAATGTATTATAATTATTTTTCATGGCATTGGGATTTGAACTCAGGGCCTTGTGCTTGATTCATAAGCACTTGAATCAATACTCCAGCTCTTTTTGGTTTGTTATTTTAAGACTTACTTTTTAAAATAATTTTTTGCTTTACTTTTCAGGTCCTCACATTTTTGTCTGGAGTGAAATCTTGCTACCCATGACTCCTGAAAATCTAGGATTACAGAGTGAGTACCACCATCTCACCTTATGTGTTGACATTTGACCCTTACTACCTTTTCCCTTTGGTGGTTTCTAAACATGATTCTCTTGATCCATGTCTCCTAAGTGCCTGGAATTTTAGGGGAAAGTCACCATGCATGGCCTGGCTTTAAGTCTATTTTATCTACCATCATATTAGCTTTAAACTTTTGGATATATAACTTAAGCAAATACAGTATTATATGTTCAAGTATTATTCCAAACTACATTAAAACTCTGCTATACTTAATTTTCATAACAATGTAAGTAGAAATGATATAGAAAATTTGATCTTCTACTTTGTTAAAGATTCAAATTAAGCAGTAAGATTAAACCTAATGTAAATGTATTAATCTTATTAAATTCTAAAAATGTGGACAGCTACACTAGGATTTCATTTGAATTGACTTGACTTTTTATGCTCATTCTAATGACCTCCAATAAAAATAAATTTGCATTCACTAAAGTAATTTATGATAGCAGACTTCTCTGTTATACAAAGACTCTTCAAAGCATTTGCTAGAAATGCTGTCCTTTATTTCATTAAAACAACAAATATAATCAATTTTAATCAGTTTTCTCTGCTGAGTAAAGGAAAAGAAAGACATACCTTTAGAAGTTCAGAATTTGAATTACAAAATAACACATGGAACCAAGTGTTGATGGCTCATGCCTGTAATTCTTCCTATTCAGGAGGCTAGGAACTGAGGATCACCATTCGAAGCCAGCCAGGCCAAGAAAGTCTGTGAGACTCTTTATGTCCAATTAACCACTAGAAAACTGAAAGTGGAGCTGTGAATCAAAGTGGTAGAGTACCAGCCTTGAGTCATAGAAGCTCAAGGACAGTGCCCAGGCCCAGAGTTCAAAGCCCATGACCAGCAAAAACAAACAAACAAAAAACCTCACATAGCTTCAAAGGAAAATCTAGTATTGTAAAGTTTTTACCTGATACCCCCCATTAATGATACCTTAATTAAAAGGAATTGGTGATATAACTGAATAAAAGTATACACATTAATTGCAGATGCTAATGGAAACACAGAGTAATTTCACATCAACATTAGATTTAAATAGTAAATAAAATTTCAATTTCTGAAGTTGTTGATTAATCAAGAAGTTTCAAGGTAGATAATGAAATAAGTAGAGCAAGGTGTTTCAAAGGGACTGCATGCACATATTTCATACAACATGACTGTTGCAATTTCAGACTAACAGGAGAAGCTCACTTAACCAGTAGGAAATGAACTTTGCCAGATGATTGACAGGCAAGGATGACTCATTATGTAGGCAGTTACTTTACTCTGGTCACTGTCCACTTTTCCCCACATTTTTCTTAGCACATAACTGGGTAATGTGCAAAGTTTCATTGGGATTTTCTATATATGCATATTTTATAGCTTTGATCATAATAAGCTTTGTAATACTCTTTCTCATTCCCTCTCTTCCAAACTAGTTTTAAAATCATTTCTAGTTTAATGTTTCAAAATGGAGACCATTTTAATCTTTTCATACATACCTATAATGCAGCTTCATGTTCCTGCCCAACTGAGGATAAAGTATCCCATTTGTATTGTCCACTAGGAAAACACCATCTTCTCAAACCTCAAGGTGCTTTCTCCTGAAAATATATTGATTTAATGATACCTTCTACTTAAAAATTAAGTTGAATCATTATCTGTAAAACTATATGTATGTGATATATAGGTTTATATAAATATACACATATAAACATGAGAATTTTTTAAATTTAAATGTTACAATCAAAATTTTATAATCAAAATTTAAATGTTATAATGTAATTATGAACAAAGCAGATATTACAATGTTCAGCTAGGTTGAAACTAATAATGCATTATTAACTGTCCAAGCTTAAATTCTCCATGAGTAACTAGATCTAGCAATTCCAAATGCTCATGTTTTCTGCTGATTTCATGGATGAGTAATGAAAATGTGACCAAAAAAATGACATGGTAGCTCTTAAAGCTACTTGGAATAATTCTTAGCCTTGCATATTTAATTGACCAAAGAAAGTCATATAGCCAAACTATTGATAAATGTACCAGAAAAACATAGAATTGTGTGTGTATATATATATATGTGTGTGTGTATATATAAAAATATATACATTTAAACAAACATACATATATGTATATATACACATATACACATACACATGTATATATACACATATGTGTATATATACATATATGTTTGTGGTTTAGATATGCTTAGCTGGACTTCCAAATACAAGAAGAAATTATATAGGACATAGACTATTTGTAAAGGGAAGAGTATATTTAAAAGAACAATACTCAGATATTTTTAAATTAGACAAGATGATCTACATGTACTTGGTTTTAAAAAGGCACTGTTATAGGCTTTTGATTGAATGAATAGATTTATCAACCAAAAAAAAAAAAAAGAAAAATGTTTTCTAATAAATGGTCTTATAAATAAATGCTGTTTAAGCTCTATATCCTTTTATACTCTATCGGTTAAATGGGACAAAAATCACGGTAATCAAGTAATAATTATTTAAAATTATAGGCCATAGATCATTGTCGTTGCCATCTGATTTTCTGTGGCAGTGAGAAAGGAGTTAGGCTAGGCTATGTTTTAGACTGAACTTGCTTCAACAAACGCTGTGCCAAGGTCATGAAGCAGGCTTTCCAGATGAACGTGAAATCCATCGTTAGAGCAGAAATGAAGACAAAACACTAAACCCCAGGAAGTCATAGATTCACTGTCAGTAGTTGCTGATGAGCTCTATTTTCTGTTGTTTTAGAAATTAATCTTTATAACACTGGAAAACAAAAAATAAGCATAAGTACTATCATTTTTGTATCTCTACGTAATACCCGGAGGAAAAAGTAAATTCATTTTTCTTAAGACAAAGATCAGACCCTGTTACCCTTTCATTCATGTTTTTAGTGTCATATAGCCTGTTTATTAGGCCAGCCACCAGGTTTCAAATAACGAATGAGCTAAGACTTGATCACTCTAGGCAGTTTACTTAAAATACCCAGATATGTAAATACCCAAAGATGTAAAAAGAGAAGTTGTCTTAAATTTAGCTGTTATGTCAACCAAGATTGGAGGTTTATAATTGAGATTGCATGCAGATGTTGACAATATCTATTATATTAAATAATAAATATATTAAATGTTCCCCCATCCTACTGCCAGTACTTCTCCCAAATCTGTATTTAAAAGTTTAAATTACCATCTATTTTCTTACAGCTTTACTGTGAACTAAGTGAATATTTTGTCTTTGTGTAAATATTATAATAGCATTTGTATTTATCAAGATTTTTTATCTTACATTTAACCAAAAAGTCTCAATTTTCTTTTTCTTCTTTGCTGATGATCCAGCATTGTCCTACCACTAATCTACTATAGTAAAATTTTGGTCAAAATATCTCATTTTCTAGCACATAATATTCTGCAGTGTATTCTACTAAGAAGCTAAAGTGATCTGGTGGTAAGAACTGAGCATTCTAGTTAGCATGTTCAGAGCCTGGGAGAAATCTGAAACCAGAACATGGAAAACTACGGTCATAATTCACAGAAGGATCTTAGAGTATTCTAATAAAATATATTATTGGATTACAAAATACTTAATTGGAATCATTATTTTTACAATAATTGATTCCTTTGATGCATCCCTTCTGGGCATGATTAAAGATTTAGCCATATTGTTCTTACATCCTAAGACGTGAAAAATGGCTAATCATTTGTTCAATACTGTAAGGATTATGTAGAATCAGAAAGTACTGTCTGCATGTAAATTAGCCTGACAAATTTATTTGCCAATCATGAAAGCATTCTCCATTCTAGAAAAATCCATATGTATAGGAGAGAGGCTTTTTAGAAGAAAGCATTGCAGTTTGGGAGCTGAGAAGAGAAAGTTAGCCAACCAACAAAAACACAGATTTGAGTCTGAGAAGTTCTGGTCCTTACCCAGGCACCAGTGGCTGACACCTGTCATCCTAACTACTCAGAGCTGAGATCTAAGAATTCAAGTTCAAAGCCTGCCAGACAGGAAAAACAAAACTGAAAAAAAAAATAGTGAGATTCTTATCTCTAACCATTACTGGCACAAATAAAACAAAAGTTCTGTTGTATCTCAGCTCCTGAGCTTCCTTAGAGGGTGATTTTCAGAAAGTGATAACATCCACCTGGTTCTAGATCTTTCTGCTCTAAAATACAAGCCACAATTTTTTCTCTGAACTGTAACTTTCTGGCTTATGCAAATAATATAATATGGAAACATCACATAGCACTCAATGGATACTATCTAAGGAACTTATTTTCCAACCTAACATTTTCAGAAGAAAATATACTTCAATATTATACTTATTAAATGCCATTCTAAGATACAGATAACAAGCTAATAAAAAAATGGTGGCTGGAAATGTGAAGGGAGATTGGGACACATCAATATTTGAACTCCAGCAACACCTATCAATTTTCTTATCATAAGAATAACATTCAGAGCACTTCCAGGAAGACAGTGGAGGAGCTGCAGAGCACTAGCTGAGCTCCCTCCAACATCGCAGTTTTCTCACCCCATGGAAACATTTACTCCTAGAAAGACAGCCAGAGTAAGTACTAACAGTACAGGGATTCTGGTCAGGAAGGAAAATAGACTTTGCTCATTTGAAAACACAGCTCTGAGCTCCGGGTGGAGTCCCACCACTGCACCAGTGCCGGCGCCAGCACAGCGCCAGGCACAGCAACCCACACTCCACGCAGCTAAAGCACACAGCGTAGACCAGGGAAAAATCCTCCAGATGGCGGCTGAGCACGGACGACCTGAATCGCAGAGAAAGCATGAGTACCACACGAAAGATATTCTCACTTGAGTCCACAGAGCAGCTTCTGGAGGCAGCCCTTCCCCCATATCCAGAGCAAAGCACCATCTTTGCCACTGGCATAGGGTCAGACCAGATTGGAACTAAAGCAGGCCTGGGGAAAGCGAGGCCAAGGGAGCCATCTTTGAAAAGGCCAAGAGGGTCCGACCAATGAGAGCCAGCTCCGCCCAGGAGAATGCCCCCTGCCCAGGCAGGAGGCATGCCCTGGGCCTCGGCTTAACTAGAGGTGCCTCGCCCTGCCCACCGGAATTTATAAATTTAAAGGGAAAGCAGTGAGCAGCTCCTAGTGGCATGGAAAAACCAGATGGGGGAGCAAACAGTTCCTGAGAAAGTTAAAAGGTCCCATCACAGAGGAATCCCAATTCCCAGCCTGAAACAGAGCTGCATTCCATAGCCACCTCTGCCAAGGAGGCCGCCCCACCCAGGAGGGAGGAGCCTGCCCCAGGCAAGCAACTCTCAGCCAGGTAAAACAGGCCAGAGGCGCCCTGCCCTGCTGAGTCCACAGCCTATTCAAAGCCAGGCATTAAAGACAGCGGCCCCACAGCAGACAGAGGAGCCATGATTCCCCAGACTGCTCAAGTCCCCATCTACAGAGGATGCTCAAGGCCAATCTGCAAGCTGTACAAACCACAGAAACCCAGGATTGCACCAACAGGGGAGAAGGGTCAGAACAGAACCACGCCCTGCAAACTGAAATCAAGTCAAACCCAGCCAATCAGGAAAATAGACTGCAGACCATCCCAAGGAAACCAGAGACTGGGGAAAGAACACCCAAACAAGGAGGACCCCATTTTTTTTTCTTTTCGAACATTTTTTAAACTTTTGAAAAAAAATTTTTTTTTCACTTCTGTAACATCGTTGGTTTTTTTGTTTTGTTTTGTTTTCCTATTTTTACCTGTTTGTTTTATCAGGTTTTTTTCTTTTATGTTTGTTTGGGTTGTTCCTTTTCTGGTATTTTTTTTCCTTTTTATATATTTTTCTTTTTTAAATAATTTTTCTATGTTTTGTGCATCTGTCTTCCACTATTTTTACTTTATTTCTCTCTTTGCATTCTCCTTCTTTAAAAATTACTTTCCTATGAATAACACCTCCACTGTTTTCTGCTAACTCTCTATTGTCTATCATTTTAACCTTGTTCTTTCTACTGATTCTATTGTTCTCCACATTTCCACGTCACTGAAACTAAACCAAAATCACCACCTCCCCTCCCCAATACATTTTAACCTATTCTCTTTACTACCTCCAACTTACCCTCCTGATTACTGCCTGGACCTCCAGTTTCCATTGACTCCTGGTTATTGGATAGAGGGTATCCCAGCTTAATCCAAGTGAATCAAAGGGGTTCATAGAGAAAGCCAGTCCTCAAAGAACTTAATATAAAAACAAGAATTGCGTATAGGGTTGTAACAGTAAATAAGTAACTACTGAATACAGGGCCGAGGATCGGTTGTTATATTGAAATTATATTCTTTAGGAACACCAAATCTAATTTTATAGACAGGTATTCTGGGTATCTGTATATAATTGTGAACTTGTAAGATTTACACAACAGTGCTAGGTAAGGGCTGCATTGGGTCTTAAACGGTACTCACAGGTGCTGGTAGACTGGCATTCCCAATTCAAATGGGCAGAAGGAACACAAGAAAGATGGCAAACAATGAAGTCTTATCCCCCACTCAAAACAAGCAGGAAGCAAAGGAGTCAATCAAAGACATAAAAGAGAACCCCCAAAATGCTCTACAAAGTCTACTGATAAACATGATAAATGAAAAGTTTGAATCTCTTCAGTCAATTATTCTAGAGCGTGAGGAGGCAAAGCAAAGATTAATGGAGAATTTCATGGCATCCACAAATAGAAAGATAAATGAACTTCAAGAGTCAAATGAAAAGATAGCTAACCAGCTTAAAGATTTTAGAGACAACAATCAAAACCAAAGTGATGAAGTTAATGAAGTAAAGAAGTCCATACAAGACCTAAGAAATGACATGGAAATCATCAGGAAAGACCAGTAAGAAGGAAAAGAGATTCGAAATCAAGTAGCTAGCCTACAGTCCCGACTAACTGAAGCAGACGATCAAATTTCAGGAGCTGAAGATTCCTTAGATTCTATGGAGAAAGATCAAATATCAATACAAAGCCAGTCAAATCAACAAAAAAGATCGCTACAGGAGATTCAAGAAACGATCAGGAAACCCAATTTAAGGATAATTGGTATTGAGGAAAACTTGGAGAAAGAGGTTAATGGGATAGGCAACCTATTTAACAGAATATTACCTGAGAAGTTCCCAAATATCCAGAAGTAAAGGCCTATATAGATACAAGAGCATTTAGAACCCCAAACCAACCAGACCAGAATAGGATGTCCCACTGACACATTGTGATCAAAACAGGATCAGTAGAGTACAAGGAAAGAATCCTTAAAGATGTTAGGAAGAAGAAAACAATCACATATAAAGGAAAAGCAATCAGAATTACCCCAGACTTCTCAGCAGAGACGATGAAACCAAGAAGAGCCTGGAATGAAGTATACCAAACACTAAATAAAAATAACTACCAACCAAGAATTCTATACCCAGCCAAACTCTCATTCATAGCCGAGGTCAAATAAAAGTTTTCCACAGTAAGTAAAAACTGAAACAATATATCTCCACCAAACCAGCTTTACAGAAAATCTTCAAAGATGTACTATACGGGGAAAATAATCAAGATCCCAATACAGACAGAGAAATGAACCCTAAATAGTAAACAACAGATCAAGAAATGGGAAGACACAGCTTTAAACAAGATAGTGATAATGAAAGCAACAAACGATCATCTCTCAATCCTAACTCTTAACACTAATTGACTTAATTCTCCAATCAAACGACATAGGCCCATAAGTTGGATCAACAGTCAAGATCCATCTTCCTGCTGCCTCCAAGAGACACATTTATCCAGCAAAAGTAAAAATCTTCTAAAAGTGAAAGGCTGGAATCAAATCTATCAAGCAAATGGCTCCCATAAGCAGGCTGGAGTTGTAATCCTAGTATCAGACAAAATTGACTTCAAATTAAAAAAGGTAAGAAGAGACAGAGAAGGTTACTACATACTTGTAAAGGGATCTCTCCTACAGGAAGATATAACCATTCTAAATATCTACACACCAAATGCAGGAGCACCCAACTTCATCAAACAAACACTACCGACTAAAAACACTCATACACCCAAACACATTGATAGTTGGGGACTTGAACACTCCACTATCACCTCAGGACAGATCATCATGCCAAAAAATGAAAAAGAAACCACAGATCTTAATAATTGCATAAACCAACTAGACTTAACCGACTTCTACAGAATATTCCACACAGTAACAACAGAATACACATTCTTTTCGGCAGCACATGGAACATTCTCCAAAATAGATCACTACTTAGGGCACAAAGAAAATCTGTACAAATTCAGAAGTATCAAAACCATCCGTGCATTCTCTCAGACCACAATAGAATAAAATTAGAGCTCAACTCAAACAGCCACCACAGAAAATCCTACAATTCATGGAGACTAAACAACACCCTGCTGAACTATCAGTGGGTCATTGAAGAAATTAAAACAGAAATTCAAATGTTTATGGAATTCAACCAAGTTGAGGACACAAAGCACCAGCTCCTTTGGGACACAGCAAAGTCAGTATTCAGAGGAAAATTTATATCTCTGAGTGCATACATCAACAAACTGGAGAAATAGCAACTCAATAACTTAAGGAAGCACCTTAATTTCCTTGAGAGAGAACAACAAGCTGAACCCAAGTCAATAGACAGAAGGAAATAATTAAAATCAAATCAGAATTAAATCAATTAGAGACGAAAAAAACCATCGAAAGAATCAACAAAACAAAGAGTTGGTTCTTTGAAAAAATCAACAAGATAGACAGACCCCTGGAAAACCTGACAAAAAAAAACGAAGGCAGCACACTCAAATAAACAAGGTAAGAGATGAAACAGGTAACATCACCACAGAAATAACCGAAATTCAGAAAATAATAAGGGACTATTTTGCAAACCTTTATGCCAACAAATTCGAGAACTTGGAAGAAATGGATGATTTCCTAGAAAAAATTCATATTCCCAAACTCAACCATGAAGATTTAAACCTTCTAAACAGACCCAAATCCACCATTGAAATAGAAACCACAATAAATGATCTCCCATCCAAGAAAAGGCCAGGTCCAGATGGAATCACTGCGGAATTCTACAAGGCCTTCAAAACAGAACTCACTCCAATCTTTCTCAAACTCTTCAATGAAATTGAAAGAGAACGGTCATTACCAGACTCATTCTATGAAGCCAGTATAACCCTCATCCCAAAACCAGGCAGGGACTCATCACGGAAAGAGGACTATAGACCGATTCCCCTGATAAACATAGACGCAAAAAATTCTCAACAAAATTCTGGCCAATCAACTTCAACAAGTCATCAAAAATCATACACCACTTGGGCTGGGGATATAGCCTAGTGGCAAGAGTGCCTGCCTCGGATACACGAGGCCCTAGGTTCGATTCCCCAGCACCACATATACAGAAAATGGCCAGAAGCGGCGCTGTGGCTCAAGTGGCAGAGTGCTAGCCTTGAGCAGGAAGAAGCCAGGGACAGTGCTCAGGCCCTGAGTCCAAGGCCCAGGACTGGCCAAAAAAAAAAAAAAATCATACACCACGATCAAACTGGATTCATCCCAGGGATGCAAAGTTGGTTTAATATACACGAGTCGATTTATGTAATCCACCATATCAACCTGAGCAAGGTTAAGAACCACATGGTTTTATCTCTGGATGTGGAAAAACCATTCGAAAATATCTAGCACCCATTTATGCTAAAAGCCCTGGAAAAACTGGGATTCCAGGGAACATTCCTGAATATAATCAAGGCAGTTTATGAAAAACCACCAGCAAGCATAACACTAAACGGTAAAAAACTAAAGTCATTCCCTTTAAAATCAGGAACAAGGCAGGGATGTCCACTCTCTCCCCTGCTCTTCAACATAGTACTAGAATTCCTAACCAGAGCAATCAGGCAAGAAGAAAATATAAAGTTGATCCAAATGGGAAAAGATGAAGTTAAACTTTCTCTCTTTGCAGATGACATGATCCTATACCTAAAGAATCCCATAGACTCTACCCCCAACCTACTAAAGCTGATCCAAAACTTTGGCAAAGTTGCAGGATATAAAATAAACCTTCAAAAATCAATGGCCTTTCTCTATACTAACAACCCGAAGACCGAGGCTGAAATCAGGAAAGCAAGTCCTTTTGCAATATCCCCACAAAACATAAAATACCTAGGAATAACCTTAACCAAAGAAGTGAAAGACCTCTTTGAGGAGAACTTTAAAAGCTCGAAAAATGAAATTATGTCAGAACTAAGGAAATGGAAAAACCTACATGCTCCCGGATTGGGAGGATTAAAATAATCAAAATGGTAATATTGCCAAAGGCTATCTACAAATTCAATGCAATACCCATTAATATCCCAACACCATTTTTTAATGAATTATAGGAAGCAATCCAGAAATTCATATGGAACAATAAAAGACCTAGAATAACAAAAACAATCCTAAGAAGAAAGAACAGTGCTGGAGGAATTACAATTCCCAACTTCAAGCTGTATTATAAAGCTATAGTAATAAAAACAGCTTGGTATTGGCACCGGAACAGGCCTGAAGACCAATGGAACAGAATTGAAGACCCGGAAATGAACCCACAGAACTACGCCTACTTAATCTTTGATAAAGGAGCTAAAACAATAGTTTGGAAGAAAGATAGCCTCTTTAACAAATGGTGCTGGCAAAACTGGCTCAACACATGCGACAAACTAAAACTGGATCCTTATTTATCACCCTGCACCAAAATCAATTCCAAATGGATTAAAGACCTTGAAATCAAAACAGACACCAAAAAACTCTGAAGGAAGGGGTAGGAGAAACACTTGGGCTCCTTGGCTCAGGACAGAATTTCCTTAACAATGACCCAGAAAGGCTACAAAACAAACAAAGATTGGACAAATGGCACTGAATCAAACTGCAGAGCTTCTGCATGGCAAAGGACATAGCTCGCAAGATAAACAGAAAGCCCACAGACTGGGAGAAGATCTTTACTGGACATTCAACTGACAAAGGCCTCATCTCTAAAATACATGCAGAACTAAAAAAATTACCTTCTTTCAAAACAAAACCGCAAAGAACCAATAGACCCCTCATCAAGTGGGCTAAAGACTTACAAAGAGACTTCTCTGATGAGGAAATGAGAATGGCCAAGAGACATATGAAAAAGGGCTCTACATCACTGGCCATAAAAGAAATGCAAATCAAAACATCATTGAGATTCCATCTCACCCCAGTAAGAATGTCATATATCAAGAAAACTAACAATAACAATTGTTGGAGGGGATGTGGCCAAAAGGGAACCCTACTACATTGTTGGTGGGAATGTAAACTGGTTCAGCCACTCTGGCAAGCAGTATGAAGATTCCTCAGAAGGCTAAATATAGAACTACCCTATGACCCAGCGGCCCCACTTTTGGGTATCTATCCAAAAGACCACAAACAAAATCACAGTAAAGCCACCAGCACAACAATGTTCATCGCAGCACAATTGGTCATAGCTAGAATCTGGAACCAGCCCAGATGCCCCTCAGTAGATGAATGGATTAGGAAAATGTGGTACATATACACAATGTAATTTTATGCCTCTATCAGAAAGAATGACATTGCCCCATTTGTAAGGAAATGGAAAGACTTTGAAAAAATTATACTAAGTGAAGTGAACCAGACCCAAAGAAACATGGACTCTATGGTCTCTCTTATTGGGAATAATTAGTACAGGTTTCAGCAAGTCATAGCAGAGCATCACAAGAGCCCAATAGCTATACCCTTATGATCACATAAGATGATGCTAATTGAAATGAACTCCATGTTATGGAAACGATTGTTATATCACAGTTGTAACTACTTTCAACGTCCCATCTGTATCTGTAGCTTCTATTATTGATGATGTTGTTATATCACCTTCCTGTGTTTTTACCTACACTATCTCTGTAATCTTATGTGAGTATATTGGAAACCGTGTATACTGCTATTAGAAGTAGGAAATTGAAACGGAATGCCAAAATTGAAAGACACAGGGTAAAAAAAGACAACTACAAAAGCAATTCTTGCAAAACTGTTTGGTGTAAGTGAACTGAACACCTCAGTGGGGGAAAGGGAAAGTGGGAGGAGGGAGGTGGGTATGAGGGGCAAGGTAACAAACAGTACAAGAAATGTATCCAATGCCTAACGTATGAAAATATAACCTCTCTGAACACCAGTTTGATAATAAAAATTTGAAGAAAAAAAAAGAAGAATAACATTCACTGAGCATCAGCTAGGTGCTTTTTGTTTTTGACATGAACGTTACAATTACAGTACTCTATATTTTTCAGTATAACGCAGAGAGATTAAACAATGTTTCCAATGTCAAGTACCAGTTAAATGGTAGTCTAGTTGAAAACCAAGACAGTCAACTCTAGAATCCATTAATTTCATCCTTACCCTACAAAATTAGTCTTATAGCATTCTTTGTGCCTTCCCTTTATACAATCTAAATCCAGGGCCCATTCTGCAGGTCAAGTAGCAAGAACTCTATTGAATTTTCTTCCAGAAATTTACCCATGGTTAATATCACTAAAAATGAATATTACTTACAAATAGGAACAGAAAAAGTGAGCCTTGCTAGGTAATCAGGGCCAGGCCCCCTCCCATGGTTCTGAGTCCTTCAAGGAGGTGAAGTCTTAGCAGTCTTATATAAAGGCCCTAGACATCCTATCACCATGGTGTTGAGCAGTCACGTGTGTAACTTTTACTGATGGACAAAAAAGTATCATTGTAAAGAAACTTGGATGTTTTCCCCAGGACCCTAGGGATTATTCAATGAATATAAGGTACTAATGACCACTTTTGACCTAACCTAGAAGGTCTTAGATGTTATCTCCTCTATTGCACTTTCAAATGAATTAGAAGCTTAGGCTTACACGAGTGAGGTCCATGAGAAGGATCTGACTGATTTGATGGGAAATCTCACTATTCTCAATGATGAGCTGAATTTAGAATTATGAAATTAAAATTGCCAATGTGAAATTAAGAAGCCACATGATTAATTTCTTAATTGAATGAATAAGGCAATCAATGCAAAAGGCTGTTAATTATGATAGATTAAGGGATCTCACTCAGGGAAAGGATGAAAGCCTTCACCTATATCTAGGCTGGTTTATGGAGACCCTGTGAAAACATACAAATAAAGTCCAGATTCAATGAAAGGACAAACAACTCTGAGATTGGCATTTATTACCTAGTCAGCACCAGATAGCTATCATGAGCCCCCAAACAAGGTGGCCCTTAAACCATCCTTAATAAACTAGTACATTGACCTTTGAAGTTCACAGCTGACTTTCAATGGAAACACAACACAACACACATACACACACACACACACACACACACACACACACACGACTAAGAGATGTCAGCTACAGGCCAGAGGGTCAAGACAATTATTTGCTGAAAAGCATGGCATCCATCTTCAAAATGGCAGTCCTCGAGGGCTGAAGATGATGAAGGCTTCCCACTACTCTAAGCCCCAGCCACGTAGCTCCCAGGATCCTATGAGCACCCCCAGAAGATTTATGTGGCTAAAATAATCATTTTAGTAAATAACAGTGACTAATTATTACTTCGGTTGACTTTCCTGCATCTCTTGCAACAGAACTGGTTTCAATGGAATTGCAAAGATTGAAAGATTTTCAGCTCTCCTGACCCACAGCTGTGAAACCTTTAATTTTCTTTCAGAGATCTCTAGTTTTAATCAAACTGCCCAGCTAAATTTTACTCCAAATATAGAATTTAAATTAATATATACATGGTATCTGAGTAATTATGATGTTATTAAGTGCTGCCTCCTATGTATAATACATGTATTTGGGTTTCCTGGTATAAAACCTTTCAAAATATCAAACATAGAAAAATGCTTTACCGAGCTGGTGACTTCTAGGTTAAAGCTGTTAGTGACGTATATATGTATTTCTAATTTTAGCCATGATAAATGGTAGTGGTATAGTGCTAGAAATAAAAAATATTGTCATTTGCAAGGAAAGAAAGAAGACTTTGGCCATTTCTAAAGCAATTTTTTTCAACATTTTAACCACGGTTATTCTAAATTTTTGTCATCTACAATGTAGATCCTTGCTAGAACAAGAACTTGTTTTTCAATTATTGTAATCTTATTATGTTTTTACAAGGGTTAACATTAAATATAATACTAAAGATAGCCAAGGAAATTGTTCTATCCCTAAAAGTTAAAATTTAAAGATATACAAACTAGTTAATCATTGCATTTACATTTGGGTAATTTTTTCTTTGTCATATACATAAAAATATAAAAGTTATTGTCCAATTTGTATTATGACAAATAGTAACATCAAATATTAATAACCTATTTATTGAGAGTAATTGGAAAAGAGAACATGTAAACAGCTTTCATCAATTCAATAAACCCCACCCAAGCAAATCTAAAACCTGGTTTGAAAAGATGCTTGATTAACAAGATCTCAGGCTAACTGCAGATGTAGTTCAATGGCAGGCAAGCGACCAAGTCAAATGAGAATGAGAGGCCATAAATTCTAGCCCAGTACTAGGGCAGCCCACGTACCCCAACACACACATCACTGAATGAAAGTAATATGTATTGGAAACAATACTGCTAACAAAATATGACTTTCACTTTTTGATATACACAGTTTATTACAGGACTGAAAAACTGTATTGTAAACCTGTTTTCCTATTATCAGTTAATGATATCTAAAATCCTGGTGTTAATGCCAGATTAAAAAATACTGTTCAGGGCTGGGGATATGGCCTAGTGGCGAGAGAGCTTGCCTCGTATACATGAGGCCCTGGGTTCGATTCCCCAGCACCACATATACAGAAAACGGCCAGAAGTGGCGCTGTGGCTCAAGTGGCAGAGTGCTAGCCTTGAGCAAAAGGGAAGCCAGGGACAGTGCTCAGGCCCTGAGTCCAAGGCCCAGGACTGGCCAAAAAAAAAAAAAAAATACTGTTCAAAATAGTATCCATCAATGAGAATTACTACTGATTAAATCTGATTACACTTTTGCTAGGAAACTGTATTTTAAGAAGTTATTTCAGACGCAGAACCCCATAGTAGAAATGAAGGGTGTCCACTATTTGAAAAAAGAAATGAGTATATTGACATAGATTCTGTCAGATTTTTGCACAAAAAATACAATTTTAAAATAAATTTAAGTGGTACATATACACAATGGAATTTTATGTCTCTATTAGAAAGAATGGCATTGCCCCATTCATGAGGAAATGGAAGAACTTGGAAAAAACTATTCTAAATGAAGTGAGCCAGACTCATGAACTCTATCATTTCCCTCATAGGGAATAATTAGCACAGGTTTAAGCTAGTCACAGCAAAAGAAGGATCACAAGAGCTTAATTGCTATGCCCCTATGAACACATAAGATGATGCTAAGTGAAATGAACTCCATGTTATGGAAACGACTGTTATATCACTGTTGTTCTTACTTTCAACATGTCATGTGGAACCGTAGCTTCTTTTGTTGATGATCCTCTTGTATCCCTTCCTGTGATTGTACTGGTGCTATCACTGTATCTCAACGGAATACACTGGATACTGTATATGCTGGTATTAGAACTAGGGAAGTGAAAGGAAATATCAAAATTGAAAAACAAAGGATAAAATGCAAACGACTACAAAAGCAATACTTGCAAAAACATTTGGTGTAAACCAACTGAACAACTCATGGGAGAAGGAAAGGGGGAGGGAGAAGGTGGTATGAGGAAGGAGGTAACAAACAGTACAAGAAATGTACCCAAGGGCTGGGGATATAGCCTAGTGGCAAGAGTGCCTGCCTCGGATACACGAGGCCCTAGGTTCGATTCCCCAGCACCACATATGCAGAAAACGGCCAGAAGCGGCGCTGTGGCTCAAGTGGCAGAGTGCTAGCCTTGAGCGGGAAGAAGCCAGGGACAGTGCTCAGGCCCTGAGTCCAAGGCCCAGGACTAGCCAAAAAACAAAAAACAAAAAAAAAAAAAAAAAAAAAAAATGTACCCAAGACCTAACGTATGAAACTGTAAACCCTCTGTATGTAAATTTGACAATAAAATAAAATTTAAAATTTAAATTTAAGTAGTTAAGAAAAAGAAAAGACAAGAAAATTTAACAATAAAGAGAATCTTTGTGATTTAGCTGTTACCGTTTACAGTAAATGACTTTGCATAGAATCATATACTGTGGTTTTCTTCCTATTCTTTTCTGATTCCCACTTTATCCCTCTAAATTCAGAGTGTATGTGTAAGTGTGTATACACACACAAATATGTATCCAGAAATAATATTTCTAGTCTCTGGGAAGCTACCAGCAGTTGTCAGCCTTTTATATTTTCTAGTGAATTTTCTCAAAATGTTAGAAATTTTAATAAGTGAGCAGTGCAGGTATATATCCCAATTATCAGTACATAAAGCAGGAACTCTGAAGTAGTGTTTCATATTCAATCAAATTCCCAAGCAGTATGGAAAGCAAATTGATATAAATTGTATTTCTGGCCTTTGAAAGCATAATAAAAGACTAATGAATACTTGCCACTGAGATTCACAATATAATGAGAGTATTTCCAGTAACAGTACACCATAAGAGGTAACTAAAGTCAATTTGTGCATGAGTTTAACAATTCTCCTATGGGTCTAATTCCATCAAATTTAATATCGTTACAAATATATTTTTCAAACAGAAAACCATCCAGATCGCCTTATCTAATTCCCCATAGTGCCTTAACTACGTTTGCAAGAAATAGGCCTCTCTGTTTTTTCCTAATTCATTAATGATAAAAGAAGAATACATATTTTGTTCTATTTTTTCAGAGAAAGAAAAATCATAATAGTAGTAGTGATTTGAATGACATTTGCTACTTAGGGAACAAATAAACCTGATTTTTAAAATAGAGTAGTGACTAATAAAGAAAGAGGGGATCTAAAATTCTGATTTTAACCATGAGAATTATGGAAAACAATCATGGGGGGGGAAATCATGTGAGATAACCTCAGTTTAGAGATTGCTATAACTACTTTTTATCAAATAAATATAGAATGTAGTTTCTCTTATGGTCAGGTAGAATTTTATATGTTAAACTTACTTACAGAGGGAATTTTTGCCTGAATAACCCTTGAAGTATACATGAAAACAAAGACTGAAATACATCGAATGCCTTTATAAGGTGCTAGCAGTGGGAAGAAGTTAAAGACAGGAAGAAGGAAAGGAAGAAAAGCCAGGACTTGTAGTGGATAACATGCTGCCTTAGCACCTGAGGCTCCATTTCAACTAACATCAAAGAAGGATACCCAATGTCTCTGAAAATTACCCACATCAGTTGTAATGCTTCTGGCTCCCATCACTTTGTTGGCGACCAGTTGTTCTCAGGGATAACAACCCCTCTTTCTTCTTGAATTACTGTGTAGCAAGTTGGAATAACTCTCACTTAAAGAGACAAGATGCCACTGGCACCAAGAATCTCAATCCCCGTGAGGAACTATCTATGGAAGCTTAGCTGGAGCCACAAATGAGTCAGGAAATGTTTGCCAGAGACATCAATGTCCACCTCTTTGCCATTTCAGCTTTTGCTCTCATTGAATTTTCAAACTGTTTGGTTAACTTCCTTTGTATATAAACCAAAAGACTTAGTCTCTCCTCCATTACATTATATATGTGTATTTAATGTGCATTAACATAAACCATACTATCCACTTTTTTTTTTTATTCTTTTGTCATTCATGGGGCATGAACTCTGGACCTGAGCGTTGTCCCTGAGTTCTTCAGCTCAAGGCTAGAGATCTACCATTTGAGTCATAGTGCCACTTCCAGTTTTCCAGTGGTTAATTGCAGATAACAGTCTCATGGACTTTCCTACCGGGATGACTTTGAACCTCCATCCTCAGATCTCAACCTCCTGAGTAGGTATAATTGCAGGCATGAGCCACCAGCACCCAGCTGCACTATTGTTTATTCACCATTTTCCTCATGAATTCTAGGTTTTCTAAGCCTGGGTCATCTGATGAATTGATTTGAATTCCTTCCTTGATGGATTGATTCCTCAGTTACCACATAACTTTTGGAGGTTTTTATTTTTATTTTTCTGAATCTCTGATTATCATAGTCACTTATTTATTACTATCAAGAATATAGGAATACTAACAGACAACCCAATGAAAGTACTAAGTCCAAGACACATAGTGATCATACTCACTCATCTAAAACAGCCAGCTATGCCTTATGTCCTAGAGAATCTTGTTTTATTGAAGCATATTTTGGAATTTTTGTAAAAATGTTTATTTTCCACAGAGGCATGAATGTCAAGTCTTGACATGAGACTTTAAATATACAGCCTCTTTCTGCTTACTAGATCCAATTGTCATGATGTTATACAAGTGGAACAAATAAGATGTTCTGCAGAATAACAAGAGAATCATTATAGATACTACATTATCATTCATCATCATCATCATCGTTACTACTACTACTGGTGTGTGTGTGTGTGTGTGTGTGTGTGTGTGTGTGTGTGTGTATACCTGTCCTGGGACTTGAACTCAGGGCCTGGACACAGTTTCTTAGCTTCTTTTGCTCACTGCTACCACTCTACCACTTGATCCACAGCTCCACTTCCTGGTTTTAGTGTTAACTAGATATGAGTCTCATGGACATTTGCATGTGAGCCTGAGATCTCTCAGCCTCCTAATTAGCTGGGATGGCAGCTTTATTATTTTGAGAAAAAGAACAGTTAACTTCCTTGGAGCAAGTGGGTTTTTCTAAAAAAATTAATGGTCATTTTTTTCTTTTAATTTTTATTATTTAATTTTTGTTTATGTGGCACTGCAGAATAGAACCCAAGGCCTCATTCACTCTAGAAAAGCATTCTACCACTAAGCCACACTCCCAGTGCCTTCTTATGCATTTTGCAAAAATGAAACCGTTTTATCATCTGACTCATAGAAAGTAGAACTATCTCACCTAATATAAAAATCAAACTATGCTAACTTTTCAAGGCTATCTTGTCAAGATAGCCTTGGGTCAAGAACCGCAAATGTAATTGAGGCTAACTTCAGGTTAAAATGATGGTAATGACATCATCTTTGCTGCAATCTATCTGGCTTGAGCAAATTGACACAGTTAAATTGATATTGGAAATGATGAAAGCCACATCTCATTCTTAAAGT
The DNA here is from genome assembly GCF_023159225.1 of Perognathus longimembris pacificus. Lineage (NCBI taxonomy): Eukaryota > Metazoa > Chordata > Mammalia > Rodentia > Heteromyidae > Perognathus > Perognathus longimembris. The sequence goes on from NC_063184.1 coordinate 9,308,534, forward strand.
ATGTAATAGCAGATTCATTTCATCCTGAAAGTCAAGCCTGCTTCCTTTCACTGTGTTGTCGGATAGAAACAGTTCAGCAGCAGAGTCTTCCAATTGGCTTTTGTTACCGTGATAGATTTTACACTATTGGTTAGGAGACCGCAGTTGTTGTCTATTACTGATTCATTTTAGGTGGTTAGCCACTTGTGTCATTATTAGTTATATGTGTGTGTGTGTATGTATGCATATGTTTACATATGTATATGTGTGTATGTGTCTTCTCCCTTTAAAGTATAGGTAATTGCCACAGAAATCACCCACTCAAGTTTGCAAAGCAAGTGTACATGGATTCACAGATGAATGTGTGAATCATAAGAAAATAATTCTGCAGGCTGGGAATATGGCCTAGTGGCAAGAGTGTTTGTCTCCCATACATGAAACTCTGGGTTCAATTCCCCAGCACCACATATATAGAAAATGGACAGAAGTGGCACTGTGGATCAAGTGGCAGAGTGTTAGCCTTGAGCAAAAAGAAGACAGAGAAAGTGCTCAGGCCCTGAGTCCAAGCCCCAGGAATGGCCAAAAAATAAATAAATAAATAGAAGAAAGACAGAAAACAATTCTGAAAAATCAGAAGACTGAAAGTCTAGTCCTAACCATGAATAGCCATTTCATTTAAATCAAGTCACCTTGATTCTCCTCTCTGATAAGAAAACTTTTGAAAACTTGTTTTTGATAATGAGCTTATTAATATATATTAATTGTATAAAACAGACTTGTTATGCTATTTTTATGCATGCATATTATGTATGTTGGCCATATTCACCCTGTATTATTCTTTCCTGTCCTCCTTCTTCTTTTTTTTAAATTAATTAATTAATTTATTTATTTATTTTGCCAGTCCTGGGCCTTGGACTCAGGGCCTGAGCACTGTCCTTGGCTTCTTTTTGCTCAACACTAGCACTCTGCCACTTAAGCCACAGCATCACTTCTGACCGTTTTCTATATATGTGGTGCTGAGCAATTGAATCCAGGGCTTCATGTATACAAGGAAAGCACTCTTGCCAGTAGGCCATATTCCCAGCTCTCCTTCCTTCATTTTTAAAACTTTTGATTTTTGATACTATAACAGGAGGCTGGAAAAGACAATCACTTCATCATTTACTGTTATAACTGTATTGAGGCAATGTGGTTCTTGAGGTTATGTGATACTATGTAAAACAATTAATTCAAATGTTATAGGACATAGCTGAAATTTGAAAGAGTAGCTGAGCATTCAAATATATTGATTGCCAAGGAAGTGACTGATATTGACAACTAATCTTGAATATTAAATGTAAACTTTACTAAATATCTTATATTTGATTACCCATTTTATTCCCTCCCCAAAACTTGGAGGTACATGCTAGTGTAACTGAATGATTATTAGAGAGAAAACTTTATTTCTCTGGGACTAAACAATTAGCGAAACATAGAGTGAATTAAGACCAAAATCCATTTTCTTAGCATTTGAATTTTAAAACTACTTTACATTATCTATCATGCAATTTAATAACTAATTTTGTCAAAAAGTAAAACATTCAAATATTCTTGTTACTGTAACTAGGCAACAATACTGTGCTAAATAGCAACATAAAATCATTCTTCAGAACTTCCTGGTGGTAGACTGTTAACTTTTTTGTGGTAAAATGTAGAGAGAGCAAAAGACAAGGGAGGGCGGGATAGGCAGGAGCAGTTAGAAGAAAGATCTTTGTAACCTCTCCAGAATTTCTTGATTACTTCTCATCTGTTCTAATTTTTCCCTGATGAGAAGCCGTGCTTGAGAGTAATAAGAACAGCATGAACTAAATACATCACACTTGACTGTCTGCATAATGGTGATGGTGGAAAGGAATCAAATGGATTTAGGTTTCATCAACCTGCAAGTATTGATTTTTCAACTTTCCATGAGCAGCAAAATGGTGTTAGCAAAAACCACTTTTTCCACTCAAAAGAGTGAATGGCAAGGGAGTATCAAACCCAGCTCGAGTATAATGTGCATTTCTTTAAACAGCCTGAGTCCTTCCACACTAAAAGCACACCTCGACTTCAAAATACACAAAGCACGAAGTAGAAAGGTCTTTTGTTAACCCTTATCAGGCTGCTGATGAATCCAAACAGTTATTAAGCCATTTTCATTGAAACTTTACTACACTTCAGGACATCATTTGTTTAATGTTAGAATGGAGAAACTTAGAAAGATAATTATGTAAAAGAAGAGAGAAAGCACTGTGTAGGGTTTTGCGTATGCTCACTTAAATATTTCAAATGCCTAAGTACTATACGAAATAAAATATAGAATCTACTTTCCTTCAATGATCTATTTTTTGGCCATAAATATAGCCATTCTCAGTCAATTTTTAAAGTCACTATATGTAAAATAGTGGGAGAAAAGGTTACTTTATTTTAGTCTATTTTGAATTTTCATGTATTCTGTAAGTGCAGAAGAGAATTTTGTTTAGCTCCTTTTCATGTAAAAAATATTGGTAAATAAAAGTTAAATATATAGTTTGTTTGGTAAAATCTGCCTTTCTTACTTCCTGACAGATTTTTTTTTTCCCTACCATTCTACTGAAATTATTTTTGCCCTCGGAAATAAAGAGGGTTATTCATCTATTAGATTCAAGCTTATCATATGAAATTAATCCTCAGGATGTGAATTAATTAGAAATAACCTCATCCTGGAAAATGGGGTAATGACAAAGTCCTTGAAATCAGTGTAGGTTAAAGCTGCATGTTTAGAGCACATTTATATAAACCTAAGATGTAGCACTGATTACGCATATTGTATGAATAGCACTACAATTAAGACTTATAGTTAATCTAGTAGAAAGAGATTTGTTTAAGCACGGTGACCTTAGAATCTCTATTTGTAAGTAAAAGTATCTCAAGCAAAATAATAATAACTTGCAATAAATGAATTTTTTTCTGAAATTTATCTTCTGTTACTTTACTTTTGAAGATATTCAGTAATAAAATTGATACTAGTAACAAAACAGATACATAGTGTTCATTTAAAAGAATGTTACAAAGCTCTAAATGAAGGGTTGTAGCAATTGTAAGTAATTTAAATAGGAAAATCATACTATTATATGACCACATAACTAAATACATAAAACATTGATCTGGAATTGAGAGGGACCTACCTAAACATAACTCCAAAAGTAGAATTAACCAGGAAACATTGAGTATGCTTTAACAGGAGATAAAGCCTTTCCTTGAAGTTTATATGGGTCTATCCTTAAGAAGAGAATTCATAAACACTAAGTCCCTATTAATGTTGCTATTCCTGAAAGAAGTAACTAATTAATGGTCCTTGACTCAAGATAGTATCTCTGCAGATATTATGTACAGAATGTCATGGATGTTTATTTTACTTTCCTGACAGTAAAATAATTCTTTATCTTCCATTTTTCTCTTCTCAACTAGCAACTTGAGAAATCTGAAAATTTGTTTGACAGTCTCGTTTAAATTTCCACGTGGGGACAATAAATGTGATGGGGCCCATTTGCTTTCCTTGTGGAAGTTCATTGAGCCAGGCTAGACAAAGGCCTTACCTCCATTGATTTACATATGGAAAGATTAGACTTGACTTGAGTTCAGTGCAAAACAGAGATTTGTGTGTTTTTACTTAACTTTAAATTTTAGAAATGTGACTTAGAGAATGATGAGCAGGTGTCAAAAATAAAGCACTATGATGAAAAATCTGTAAACTGAAGCAAAAACTAAAGGGAATGAATACCCACAAACAGATTCGATGGTAATTAAAAGGAGCAGATTCATTTTCTAATGGGAACTTGAGATTCAATTACTTTTTAAAATCAACTTTATTGTCCAATATACTAATTAAATGATTGAATTTAAGAAGCTCCCTTCTATTGTTTCATATTTTAACAGAACACTCATTTTAAGTATGAAATAGCTTCTCGTATCTTTTGATAATGATTAATCTTGCTTTATTTCAACTTCATTTTTCCTTAATATGTTGGTTTTCTTTTCTTCATTTTCTGTTTGGTGTTTTTCTTGTCCATCCCCTTTTCTTTTTGGTAGCTACCCTCAAAAACACTGCAAAGACATACTGCCCCAATATTTTTAAACATGAGACCTTTGAAGTCAAAGACAAAGACAAAGTCTCCATAAAGGTAAAGGCTGTGTTGCTTTGAGGCCTTTCCTGTGGCTGAGGCAAATGGATCTGTCTCTCCTTAGCTGAATCCTGCAAGCTCCTGATCTCTGGATACTCATTACGTATACACCTTTGTTCTCAGAAAAGTTGGGGAGAGGAGGTAGATTAATCTTTTCACTCATTGTTGTTTATATGATTCACTCTTACTTTATCCTGTTACATGCATGTGGTTCAAATACTGAATTTTTCTAGAAAACAAAATTTCAGCCCCAGACATTCTCTTGGCTCTGAGGAAGTGACTTGGGAGCTGGCATGACAAGTGCAGATAAAAACTCATGCAACCTCCATTTTTACTCATGCAACCTTCATTTTTATGATTCCCAATTCTATCTTTGCCTTCTTCAATAATTTAAGTTCCTTGGAGCTGTGAAAATAATTCTTTTTCTTGTCAGCCATGCCCCCTGCAGGCATGTCCTTATGTATCAGGTAAGTGAGGAATCTTGCCTCTACTTCTATGCTTGTCTTTGACCTTGTGGGCTTGTACAATCTCAGAGAAACACTTGTGGGATATATATATATATATATATATATATATATATATATATATATATATATATATATATATATATCTGAGAGACAGAGAGAGAGAGAGAGAGAGAGAGAGAGAGGAGATATTTGCCAATGACCTATCCCTGATCATTGTTTAGCCAGAAATTCAGCATCAAATTAGTGATCACAACCAGGTAATTTTAAAGAAAAATACTTAGTCTGTAATGTTTTAATATAAATCACCAATGCAGCTGCTAAAAAATGGAAAAAATGTTATGGCAACTATCTCATATAATCATGAATTTATCTAAGATATATGTAAGATGTATTGTTCTTATGTAGGACAAACAAACTGCATTGCACGAAGTGGAAGAATTTAATCTGTTCTATATCAAAATCTAGCAGAATCTTGGAAATAGTTACCACATGAAACTGAAAATGACATAATATTTTTATCATATTGCTGTTATAAGCCATTTGTTCTAGTATGTAATGCCTCCTCTAGTAGGTGAAAAAACACTATTGATTGAGCGCTCATTTTAACTGCATTCCTTTCACTGAAAACTTAAATCGTCATTTATAATTTAATTTCAAATATGTTTTATACATTACAAATACATCTTTTAAAAATACTATTAAAATAACATTTTTCCCTTAGTCATTGAAAGGATATTTTTGCTGAGAACAAATATGCTCAGCCCACAAAGGAATTACTTCGGAAGTTAAAAGGACCATTTAGGAAGTGAAAACCCACAATGCTCTAATGGAATTTAAACATAGAAAAAGTTCTCTCTCTGCTACTATCTTTAACTGTTATCAGTCTTTTATTCTTCCAACAAGGAAACCAAAGTTAACATTAAAGTCATAACCTGAATTTAGAGCTTTATCTCCTTTTTGATTTTATATAATGGGACTATAATTGTCCTTCCCAGTATTTTGTTTTCTGCAAGTTTATTCTCAGTAAAAATCAGCATTAGTATCATTATGTGTCTTAAAATTTTATTCTTCCAACAAGGAAACCAAAGTTAACGTTAAAGTCATAACCTGAATTTAGAGCTTTATCTCCTCTTTGATTTTATATAATGGGACTATAATTGTCCTTCCCAGTATTTTGTTTTCTGCAAGTTTATTCTCAGTAAAAATCAGCATTAGTATCATTATGTGTCTTAAAATTAACATTCAATTATGACTAATAAGAAAAGCACCATTCAAAACATAGCTAGAATTTACTGATTATATTAGACATATATGCTTAAAATAAGTTGGCAAAAGCAACACATAAATATAAGCATGCTATATTTTCCTAAATTTCAGAATCACTGTTAGACTTAAAATTTTTTATTACCTTTTCACAGTGATTGTAAATTTTATATGATATCACCATTCCCATACTATTGGATATTTCTTTTCTTCCCAAATACAAACGCACAGTGAAATCTTTTCCTTTTTTTTTTTTTTTTTTGGCCATACACTATAATTTAATGGCTGAACTTCTTTTTTATTTAACTTAATTTTATTGTCAAGGTGATATACAGAGGGGTTACAGTTACATACATAAGGTAGTGAGTACATTTCCTGTCAAACTTCTTACCTCCTCCTTCATTTTTCTCCTAACTTCCTCTATTCCCAATCCCTCCCCCCAAGTTGTACAGGTAGTTTACAACAAATTGTCTTGTAAATATTGCTGTTGCATTGGTTTTCCCTTTGTCCTTTGTCTCAAAGGACAAATGGCTGGCAGTTCCTCTAATTTCAGGCCAACCAAAACTGTTGAACATAGATAGAGAATATGTGAAAATAAATGTTTTGTTCAGTCACTCTGGAAAGCAGTATGGAGATTCCTCAGAAGGGTAAACATAGAGCTCCCCTATGACCCAGCAGCCCCACTTTTGGACATCTACCCAAAAGATTACAAGCAAGACCACACTAAAGCCACCAGTACAACAGTGTTTATTATAGCACAATTTGTCATTGCTAAAATATGGAACCAACCCAGATGCTCTCAGTAGACAAATGGATCAGGAAATGTGGTACATATACACAATGGAATTTTATGCCTCTATCAGAAAGAATGACATTGTCCCATTTGTAAGGAAATGGAAAGACTTGGAAAAAATTATACTAAGTGAATTGAGCCAGACCCAAAGAAACATGGACTCTATGGTCTCCCTTATTGGGAAAAATTAGCACAGGTTTAGGCTAGTCAACACAGAGGATCACAAGAGCCCAATAGCTATGCCCTTATGAACACATAAGATGATGTTGAATGAAAGGAACTCCATGTTATGGAAACGACTGTTATATCACTGTTGTAATTATTTTCATCATGCTATGTGAAACTGTAGCTCTTTTTGTTGATTATCCTCTTGAATCCCCTGCCTGGGTTTGCCCCCGTGCTACCACTGTATCTCATCTAAGTAACCTCGATATTGTATATACTCGTATTAGAACTAGGGAAGGGAAAGGGAATATCAAAATCAAATGACAAAGGATAAAAAGACAAAAGATTCCAAAAGCAATACTTATAAAAACCATTTGGTGTTAAACCAACTGAATAACTCATGGTGGGAGAGGGGAAGGCAGAGGGAGAGGGGGGAGGAAGGAAATGAGGGAGGAGATAACAAATTGTACAAGAAATTTACCCACTGCCTTACTTATGAAAATGTAACCCCTCTGTACATCAGTTTGACAATAAGTAAGTATTCAAAAAATGTTTTAAGGTATTGACTATCAGAACATGCAGTCAGTACTATAGTAACCTCATTCCTCAAGAAAGACAAAGTAGGCTGAACTACACCAAAATGTTGTACTTTCTGTAGTTTTTCCATAGGTTCAACTCCTTTCCTCCTAACACTTAAAGAGCTTGAAGATTTAGATGTTCTTCCACACATGTGAATGGACTTAATTCTTTTTAATTTTCTTTCTTTTTTTGTTTCTGTCATTGTTCCTTTCTCTCCTTTCTCTCCTTCCTTTCTTCTTTCCTTCTTTCCTTCTTTCCTTCTTTCCTTCTTTCCTTCCTTCCTTCCTTCCTTCCTTCCTTCCTTCCTTCCTTCCTTCCTTCCTTCCTTCCTTTCTTCCTTCTTTTTTCTTTATGTTTGTGCTAGTCCTGAGGCTTTAATTCAGGGTCTGAGCACTGTCCCTAAGCTTCTTTGCTCAAGGCTAATGTTCTACTACTTGAACCACAGCTCCATTTCTAGCTTTCTTTTTTTTTTTTTCTTTTTTTTTTTGTAATTAATTGGAGATAAGGGTCTCAGGGACTTTCCTACCTGGGCTGGCTTTGAGCTGCAATCCTTAAGTCTCTGCCTCCTGAATAGCTACGATTACAGGGTGAGCCACTAGCTCCTGGCTTAATTGATTCTTTTTCCTTGAAAGAGCACCTAGAGTATACTGTAATGTGTTATCCTCAGGTTAGATTAATAAAGATTTATTTTTGCTCTGAATTGCGGACACCCCCACATTCGTGAGTGCTTTCCTAATCCCTGTCTCCTGGAATGGGTCTAGCTGAGGAATGTCATCACTGATTCCTATGAAAAGCAAGATGTCTTGTCTCTACCAACATGAGCCCCCACCATCCAGCTGTGCACAAGTGCATAGCCCAGAACTACACAAGGACTAGTTCTGGTTAGCAATGGCAACATCTATGGAACTTTTACTTTCCCTATTTTCTTAAATGTCAGTGCCTATATCAGAAATTTTATTAACATAAATTAAGATAGAGTCATTTTTTTCTCATTTGTTCCTAAAGCACAAAGGAATCAATACACCGGAACAATTAGAACTCAGCCCATCCCTCATTTTAAGGCCATCATTCTGATTCCCTCAGCCATGCATTTCTAAGTTCTTCAGAAGTGCAGTGGGCCAACAACACTCTCTCTTTTGAAAAGAAACCCAAATAGTAAACTGGGCTTTTTTTTTTTTAAGAAGGAATAATTGTCTCACCAAAATAAAATGATGTAAAATTTTATTAAATGACATTTCCTCTCAGGATATCAGAGTCAATTATTTTATACTGGTGTCTGCTTATATTTTTTTCCATGAAAGAAAGACTTCTAAAGAAACAGACTAGCATCTTTTTTTTTTTCTTTTTGGCATTTTCTATTCTTTACACAGCAAAATAGAAACTTGGAAGAGAACATAATGTTATTCTAGCTTGTGGTCACAATGACCGTACTTTAAGCTACATTTATATCACATCCTATTGGACTGAGAGTTCCCTAGGAAGACAAGTCTACATAGCAGACGCCCTTACCCTCTTCCATGATCAAAGCTTCATTCTATACTTATTTATTCTATCAGCCTATAAAATGATTTCTATTCCAACATGAAAAATATTTTTTTCTTGTCCTTGTATGCTTCAACATGGGTCTAAATCCACTTTCTTTCATAATGCTTGAGAACAATTTATAGATCTATATTTCCTTATCATAATTTTAAAATAGTATTTGTAATCTTATTTATTTCTATGTTATTATTTAGGATTTTTATTTTATTTTACATAGGCTCTTGCTATGTAGCCCAGTGGCCTTGAACTATTGGCCCTGTAGCCAGGCCATCTCTGCTAACAGTATTACAGGCATAAGCAAGACTATGAATATATATGGCATTTTTTTTAGTATTTTCTTTACACCTAACCCAACCACCATTCATATGTTGTTGCTCATCTTATGCTTGTCATAATGAGGTTTGTGGAGAGGAATCTATCGTTTCCTCATTACACTGCCATATTTCTGTATTTCAAACCAAAATTATATGTAATTAAAGTTTCTCAAGTTTCTTGCACATACTGGGCTCTCTGGGTTGAATACTATTGCATTCATTAAAGCAGCTTTTATATAAGTACCTGCAAGGACTAGTTTTACACATTGTTCTTCCTCTAAAATGCTTTTCAGTTCTTCCTTGACCTTTTTTCTTCTTTTCTCTCTTTTTTCACCCAAAGATGCCTTTAATGAAGGTATGCATTGGCCATCATTTTTACTTGAAAGAATGGCAGTCAAACTAAAGGTTTGCAGATTTGGACATTTGTAAGACAATTTGTTAAAAATTAAATAAGATGAATTTCTTCCTTTATGGAAAGCAGCATACAACATTTGTTGTCACAGATCAGTTGACATTCAAAACTGAAAATTAAAAATTGTGAAAAACTTTTCTTTTGTGAATAGACATTTTAGAATTAGGTTCCTTGCTAAAGTAAATGGAAAAGATACAAATAAACAAAACAAAACATGTGGGGAATTTTATTTTCAAAATTTGCAGGGTTTTGTGGAGCCTCTTTTTCTGCCAATGGGTTTAATTTTCATTAAGCTAATAGGTTTCTTGTTTATGTAAACTCCTTAACCCAAATTTGCACCCTGAATAGGCTGCAAATGTTGTCTTCTTTTTCATTTATATCCCCATATGAAATCAAGTTTAACATATAATCATAAACCTCAGGCTCCCAAGGTTTGGCAGAAAACGATCTGGATTACAAACATCTCAAGATAGGTTCTTTAACTTCCTTTTTAATTACAATATGTTTTTTTCTATGCACAGTTTTTAAATTTTAATTTTAATATCATCCCATTTACTCTCTTCTGCATATACTATTTTTGTCAAAGCTTTCATCACTGCTACTTTTTTTTTTCCTTCTCCACTTACTGGATGATTTTCTTTCCATTTCTGTAATGAGGACATTAAGATCTCTCCAATTGTGGGGCCTCTTTTGTTTACCCAATGATCAAGTGTTGTACGATGCTTTTATGCTCCAACCTTTTTACATTAGGCATTCATTTTTTTCTTTTTGTCAATGTGTGCTACAGAGGGGTTACAGATTCATATGAAAAGCAGTGAGTACATTTCTTATTCTGCTTGTTACTTCCTCCCTCATTTCCCACTCCCCTTCCCCCTTCCCCTCTTCTCCCAAGAGTTGTGCAGTTGGTTTACACCAAATGGTTTCTAAGTGTTGCTTTTTGAATGGTTTGTCTTTTTGTTCTTTGCCTCTCAATTTTGTTATTCCATCTCCCTTCCCCATTTATATTACCCATATAGACAGTATCCAGGGTATTTGGATGTAATACAGTGGTAGTGAAGGTACAGCCAGAGGAAGGGACTACAAGAGAAACAAGACAAACAAGAGAAACTAGACAAACCACTCAGTCAAACAAACAGACAAGGAAAAAGAGGAAAAAAAAATAATATGAGTTAGTACAGGACAGCACTGTGTTAGAATAGATTGGAAATCTTTTATCTACATCCATTGAAAGGGTCTTCCAGAACTGTGATCTTACATTTTCAGGAGTGGGAATATCCTGGAATGGACACCATCACACTTGGCTTTGCCATGAAGACCTCATTTGACAATGTATTTGTCTAAGACCAAAAAGTACATGCAATGAACATTTGTAGTTTTGATTTTAAGGTGCCTATTCAAAAATGTCAAATTTGGAGCATTTATAATAAAGCATTTTTCCTTCTACTTCTTTCAATGCTCCTTTCCAAGTGTTTTTTTTGTTTTGTTTTGGTTTGGTTTCTAGCACCCCCTCCCTCCCTCCCCGACACAAACAGGCAATAAAGTTTAGAGTGCAGGGGATTCTTATGATTAAACCCTGGACATTGTCTCTTTACAGTTTCTTACATCAGCTAACACAGTCCAAAATATTTATAATGTCTGGATTTGACAAGATCTAACAGTACCCAAAGATCCACCGGCACTCCAACAACTTGATTTATGCAACTGTAAACTTGACTTGCCACATCGAGAGCTATAAATACTCCTCATATTTCAATTGGATTTTGCTTTCTCAGAATGTCATTTGTTATTACAGTTTCTCATCATAAATAAAGGGAATGTGCATAAACCACCCAGAAACCTGAAAATCACTTGAGTGACTTTTTGTTTCATAAATATATGTTTTGGTTTATCTTGTATAGATTGTCTGAAAAGTCACACAGCTTCTAAATGATGTTATCTTCTTCTAGGAAGGAGTTGAACTACTGGAGTTGGATACAGTGTCTTAATTTGTCCAAGAACTGAATTAATTAGCAGCATATTTACCAACAAACTTTCTTCCTGATATAGCCACTAATTATCTTGAAATTTTAATCTCTGTTACACTTAAAGATCATCAAAGTTTCGTTTAGAAGAAACTTTCTGTTTAGAACCTTTTTTTAAATCCAAGTGTAGTTTTATATTTCAATAAATGCTAGAAAAAGGAAATCAGAAAATTTTATCTTAGATCTTTATTCCTCTGTGTTTTCAACATGTTGGCCTCTAAAGTTTCAGTGGCCTTCTGTGAGCTAAGCTCTATTATTTTCCTACCTAGGCTTATGAAATTGCTTAAAAGCCTGCTGGCTTTCTAGCTTAATAATAAACAGTTGCTGGCCTCATAACCTTTATGTCTTCTAGAAATCAGCAAATGCACCGAGGTTAGAGCACTTCCTAAAGTGATCTCCTCTTAGGTTGTCTCCAAGACTTCAGAGAAATAAATGTTTATTTTGGATATGTATCTGACCTTTTTTGTTGCTGTTACTTTTATTAAGCTATTTCTTTGTCACTTATGCTTAAAGCAGATATCAACTCTTACAGTTTTTAAATGATTTATTGTAGACTAAGAGGTAGCGGAGAGTAGGAAAATTGGATTGTTAAATTGAAATAAAGATATCGAGCATTTGATTGTCAATTTTTTTAGAAAATGCTGTGGTTATTGACAGTAAATTTCTTCTTATTTTAACTGCTTCTGTAATTAGAATTGTGATTAAAATTTGAGCTTATTTATAGTAAAGCATATGGCTGCCAATTTTCTGTCTTCATTTCACTTGATTTTATTAATGAGATTTTCCATCTTACATTAGAATTATTTATGAAAGCCTTTATATACTTCTTGTATTTTTAACTTAAAAGTATACTATTGGCTACAACTATTTTTCCTTAAATTTCCAACTTATTGCCTGTAACAAGCTTGTAGTGATAACCTAATCCTTGGCATCCTGTGAGTGTGTGTGTACATATATACAATGTCCATATATAATCTCTGTCTACATATACACATGTATATATACATGTGCATATGCATATACATATATATACACATACATACATAAAGACATCATAGTAGTAGCATACACTCACCAGATACAGGGCCATACTTTGAAGATTGAGCTCTCCAGCTCAAGGTTTGCACTCCACCACTTCAGCCACAGTGCAACTTCTGGTTCTCTGGTGGTTAATTGGAGATAGTCTCATGGACTTTCCTGGCTGAGTTGGCTTGAAACCACAATCCTCAGATCTCACCTTTCTGAGTATCTAAGATTACAGGTGTAAACCCCAGCACCCAACTGAACAACTCCTTTATAAGACCATGCACAGGCAATACAGGGATCTATATAGCACCACAAAGTTTTAATTTCTGCAGTCATATGTCTATTTATCTGCTTTTTGTATGATCCCATAGCCAAACTTCCAGGTTGCACAAAATTTCTTAGTATGATTCATAACATGAAAGTCCATAGACCTGTCATATTTGTTGCTATCTGTGTCTTCAATCATTTTCTGGTGGGTTTGCTTACATGGATATAACTCCCATTTGAATACCCTAAAGGATACAGTGCTCATTTCTTTGTAGCTGGCCATACACTGCCCATTGCTTTCTTTTTAGTCAGGCCTATGAGTTAAAAACTATTAATCAAAGAAAAAAACTAATGGAAGATACAGTGATTATAGCAGCATAAATCACACTTTATTTTGAAGCAAAGATAATGAGTTTCAACAAATATTGGCTGAACGTGTAAATTAGAACTCAAATAAAATTGCATATCCTTCTATAAATATTGTTCCACTTTAGCAAATGAAAACTTGCATGAAGCATTTGAGAAGCAAATAGCACAGCCATAAAGCAGCAAGTTGACATAAAGGACATCCCTGGGCTTTGAACATCAGTTGATGCTCAACAAATTTCTGAAAGAAAATAATGTTTGGAGGAACAGTTGTCTTTTCTGTCTCCACATTGCTGCGTGTTTAACAGAGCAGAAGTGTTTTGTTTGTATGTTTGTTTGTTTACATCAGAATCTGAGACTTCAACTGGGTAACTCATGCTTTTGTGCACTGGCTGGCTCTCTACCAACTGAGCTGTGCTTCCAAACACAAGTTCTAGGTGTTTTCTTTTTAAGTATTTACAGAATGAAGGAACCACACATAGGCTTTCTTCACTAAATTAGGAATTCTTTCTTTAAAAAACAGATATTCATTTATTAGTTCACAGTTCTATAGGTTGCAAGTGTGGCATGACTGGATTCTTTACTAATGGTATCATAAGGCTGAAGTCATGTACTAGCTGGGCTAGAGGCGCTGGAAGAAAAAAAATGCTTCAAAGCTAGTTAAATTAGGAATTCTTTAGGCCTAGTAATGGAGTCCTCTGGTAGTAAATACTTGATGGTATTTCTTGAGCTCATTATTTCGAATAATCATGGATAATCTATTATCTGCCATGAACTATGCCATTGAGGCTTTCTGTTACCAGTGTGCATACACACTGTCCTCCAATTCCCCTATCTTGTTTCCTCTTAATCATATAAATAAATACTATGTGTGATCTTTCTATTGAGAAAAATAATTGTTGAGGGTAGAGGTTCATCAACTTTTGGAATCATCAATTCTCACTGAAAGTCTGTTTTGTTTAAAGGTTCCATTTATTCCCATTACTAGAAACATTTCTGACTTATGTAACTGTAACCCTTCTGTACATCACACTGACAGCTACAATTTTAAAAGAATTATAAAAGATAAATAAACCTAACAAACCATCATCCAACATTTTAGTATATACAAAAATTTAAATGTAATATTGTTTTACAACACAATGAGGTTTTGATGGCATAATTATTTAGAAGGTGACTTTAGAGAAGACTGAGTGATAAAAGTCCAAATTTGTGTTATACTGTGGTATTTAATACTGTGGATATTCTCCATATGATTATAATATCTGATGAAAATTAAGTTCTGAAACTTTTTCAGAAAATCCCACATTCCTGAATTATAAGAAGTTGACACTGTTCAAAAAGAAATGTATTCATCACCCCATTTATGTAACTTTAACCCTTCTGTATATCACCTTTACAATAACACAAAAGAACGATAAAAAGTCAGCCTAACAAATAAGAAAAAAGTCAAACAACATTTTAGTAGGTACTAAAATTTAAATCTAATATCACTTAACAAAAAAACTAAAGTTCTCACTTCTCACATTCTTACATTTGCAAAATAACTGCTGAAGACTTACCAAGTTTTCTCTACAACACTAAAACCCTAGAGAAAAATAAACATAAAATGCAATACATTAAATATGTAATTTTAGGAATTAAAGAATTCTAAAAATCAAGCTGAATATAGTCAACATAACTTATAACTGGTATTATTGGTAACTGATAAATATACATATGTTACCTAGATAATAGAGGTGCATCGATAGATAGATGATGGGTTGATGGATGTATGGATGGGTGGATAGATGGATAGAGAGAGGTAGGTAGGTAGTTAAATCAATAGATAGATCAATGGATAGAAAGATAAATAGATAGATATTCAGCTTACAAGGTAATTCATTCCCCTGTTAAAGATAAATTTCCACTGACACAAAATTTAAGTATTCCTATATAACTGGTCAAAATTTTACCAAACAGATAAGGGGAGAAATTTTCTGTCAGTGAATCATCATGAAATGAAAGAATTTCTGGAAATGCACACATTTTTCTGGAAAAGCATGCTGTCTATGGCTAAATGGAATATAGGCCAGGAAGAGCATGGAGAGGACTTGAAATATGTTGAGCTCAGGAACAGGACTGAGCCAGATTCAGAAGCAACACTGATGCTTTACTCATGGTCATCATGGTAATTTCATACCCTGAACAGAGCATGAGAGTAAATAACTCGTTTGTCAAACAGAGAAGATAAACACACTTATCATCTAGAGACCAACATTGAATATATGCTGGTTGAAGATGTAGATTGTTCAACACTGTAGATAGTTCAACACTGGTTGAAGATGTAGATTGTTTTTATTCATGTACATTTAGCTGTATGAAATGCATTCATTCCAATGAAAAACTTCCTATCCATGTGTGATTCTCCTGTGAAGATTTTGAAGAAATTTCCTTTAAACAGGAGAATATACAGAGGTTTCATTAGAATATAATGCTGACAATTTTGCAGAAAAGATATCAGATTGGTTGAAATATATATATAACAACCCAAACATCCAGTTTAAAAAGTACACTTTTTAATAATACATAAATAGCAAGGTTTACATACTGCTCTTTTTTGGGGGGGTTGGGGAGTTGAATTTTAAAATTATATAAGGGTCAGCAATATTAGTTGAGGTTATCATGCATTATTTTTGCTCATCTGATTTCTATTTTATCATTTTGTGTGTCATTGCTAAGCCATTGTGATTAGACCAGACACACAGCATGGCGGGAGGGCGTGGACGCCCTGCTATACCGGCAAACGCAATCTGTCAAATGCGACGGATTCTCTTGACTGTTCCTTGACACGTGTGACTAATTGCCGGGAGTCACTTTTTTTCCTTGGCCTATCTGTACCCACGTTGTGCAGGCTCTGCTCCCCACCTGCCATGCTGCCTCTCTGTGAAGAATGGAAATAGGGCTTTATATTTAAATTTAAATGCGGTCCTTGTGGTCTCCCTGAAGCTGTCACATACCTGCCATCCTCGCCTAGGGACAGGCAAGCCCCAGTGTCAGGATTCACAGTGTGCATTCCACTCGGGCTCCTTTGTGGGAAAGTACGGGCTCTCCTGGCGGCTTCATGCACACAGACATTTCTTTCCTGGCCATCTGACAGTTTTCATTAAACCCTGTGAGTGAATGTTTGCCGTGCTTTCTTTACCTAAGTAATTACTTAAAATACCAAATCACAAATTTTAAAAAATATAATAAAAACATCCTCCAACCATCAGGATTCTTATATCCTCCCCATAACCCCGCCCCCTCCCATTACCACTTATTCAAAGGTAATCAAAACACCATAGTCCATTCTGAAAGGAGAAGATTTATGTTTTCTGGTGCCTTTTGTCCAATCACATACTTTAAAAACCTCAAAAATTGGTGTAAAATGTTTTCCTCCCATCCTGGGGCTTGAACACTGCTGTTGCTGAACTCTTTGTGCTCAAGGCCAGCTCTCTACCACATGAGCCACAGTACCACTCTCAGTTTTTTTCTGAATAGTGTATTGGACTTAAGAGTCTCAAGGACTTTTGTGTCTGGGCTGGTTTCAAACTGTGATCCTCAGATCTAAGATTACTCGAAGCCACCAGTGCCTGGCTTGTATCCTCAATTCTTTAGATTAATATTATACAGCTTAAAAAAGAAAGAAAAAGAAAGAAAGGTCCTCTAAAACAAGCTCCATAAATGTTCAGAAAAATTCCAGAAGCTTGAAAAAAAAAAGTATGAGATATTGATAAAAATCAGAGCTTTTGAAATACTTTTCATAATGATAGCTTACAATAATGACGGAGGCTTATGCCGTGTTTGTCTTTAGCACAGAAACTCTCACTTAATTCAAAATTGCATTCCCATTTTCCAAAATGGCTGTTAAAATGAGGGAAAATAGCATTCTTCATTTTACAACTAGGATACCATGTGTCAAAGCATTTTACTTCTCTTTTTAATTCTTGAAGAGAGGCTAAATAAAGGTGGAGTGTTCCTCCTTCCTATGTGTTTTGTAAGCTTTCTTTGAAGAACTTGTGGAGGTGAGGGTTTACATGTTTATTCCTTTTTTGTCTATCAAATATTCAGGAGAAAGCAGGGAACCAGTGGAGAATGTCAATAGGGCCAGGTTCTCCTGAACACAAACACCCTATTTTCTCTTCAGAATCTATCTATCTGTGAATCTGGCATAGAACCCCTTGTGTGGCTCCATTCCTTCACTCAGCACGGGGGCTGATTAAAGAAAGATTTTTTTTCTATTTTGCTTTTACAAAGCAGCACATGTTTATACTCTTCTCAGAAAAAAAAAGAGTTCATAATGTTAAAATTAAGCTGAATTAAATATTACAAAGGGACTCAAAGGTAATGTTCATGGATCCACATGGATTTAGAAATCTTTCATCACATGTATTTCTTCCTTTAGCCCAGATCATCAGAAGTCAGGTTAAGTATTTTACTTTTACAACTAAAGTAAAATTAAAGGTAAAACTTACTAGGCTACTGCCCATTAAGTTTTGTTAAATGTCTTTCTCAAATTCCAGGTACATTTTTTTATTTAGTCCATCATTTGTCTGTTTATTTGTGAAATAACTAATGACAGTTTTCAACAAGAATTTATTTTAAGTGTTTGTACTAAAGTCCAATAGCTACTCTTGGAGACTGGTAGATATTGACACCAAAAACAATTACTGAAAATTCCATTTACATTCCAATCAATCCCATCTCATAAGCTAGTTGGCATTTCAATTAATTGTGCAGTAATATCGACCCTAAAAAAGACAACTCAGATCAGGCAAATTTGATTCTTCAGAACCCCAAACACTTTCCAAATAATATTGTTTAAAAGTTTCTTGTTAGTTGTCTGACCTTTCAGACTTTTCACTCCAAAAGTGGACAGAAAATAAACTTGTTAATTCCTCGTACCCTCAAATTTTTTAGATGAAAATTTCTTGAACAAATAGGCCTCTAATGGTGGAATAAGTTAAGAAATACATTCCCTTGCTCTTCACATTGACCTATGAGAATGGAATTTTCTTGCCTTCCATGAGATTTGTGACAGATCTTCAAATCATGAATGCTTTCCATTTTTATTCCAATGAGAAGAATTGTGTTTAAGAACTTTATTCAAAAGTACAAACCTTGTCCCTTCTAACAGAAGGAGCATTCCATAGCGGAAATTTACAGATATGGGGGGCACTAATCTCATGGTTTTTATTTTCTATACTCTGCATAAATGTTTGTTCTTTACCATTCCTGACTTGGCTGCCATTCAGTGCTCCAGGGCTAATGGGAGAAGGAGATTTAATGAGAAAGGAGGCAAAGAGAAAGAATTTTGATTACTGACCATAACCAATATTATTTGTGCACTAATACTTGCTTTCCTGTGCTTTGCAGATGTTTAGAGCTATCTCTTTCTCAAAGTGTTCTTCTGACATGCTTCTTATCATGTAAGAGATGTGTTTTCACCTAGATGGCCATTTATCATTCCCTCATTATCCATGGTTTTGTGAAGTTCAATTTACCTAGCCTTTCCATCTGGAATATCCTTCTTAACCTTCTGGGGAAAATCCCTTTAAGCTGGATAACATGTCTCTCATCAACTGTGAGATAAATGCTTATGCACCCCTTGTTCTCATAAACTGAAAAAGAACAAAGAAGAAAGAAAGAAAATCAGGCTATTCCTTTAAATTCTGTAGTTAGAATAGTTTACTAGATACAAGATTCCACCAAATGTGGCTCTAATAGCAACTTTACCATCCTTTCCTTTCCTTTCCTTTCCTTTCCTTTCCTTTCCTTTCCTTTCCTTTCCTTTCTTTCCTTCCCTTCCCCTTCTTTTCCTCCCTTTTTCTTTCTTTCTTTCCATCCTTCCTTCCTTTCTTCCTTCCTTCCTTCCTTCCTTCCTTCCTTCCTTCCTTCCTTCCTTCCTTCCTTCCTTCCTTCCTTCCTTCCTTCCTTCCTTCTTCACTGGTGTTTAAACTCAGAGTCTCCAACTCATACTTGTCTTCTTTAACACATGCAGCTGTTCCATCACTTGAGCCAACCTTTATTTCTGGCCTTTTAATGGTTAATTGGAGGGAAGAGTCTCATGGATGTTTTTGCCTGGGCTGGCTTCCAACCACCATTCTCAGACTTCAGCAGCAATTTCTGTGTACCATGCTCATAGGTGATTTTAACAAGTCAGTATCATTTTATATGTCAGTTTATAAAAAAAGAAATTTAAGTTTACAATTAAAAATAAATTCTGAGTTTGTTGAAAAATTTAGCAAATGTAAGACTGGAAATAAAGTTTTTCAAGCTTATTAAAATTCCTTTCTGCATATAATTATGAGGGTAAAGTTTCTCTTCATTCTCAAACAACTTTTAGTTGTTTCAATTTCCCTCACAAAGCTGGAAATATTACCCACTCTTTTTATAAAATAAAATTTTAGCCAGGCGCCGGTGACTGACACCCGTAACCCTAGCTACTCAGGAGGCTGAGATCTGAGGATCATGGTTCCAAGCCAGTCAGAGCAGGAAACACCATGAGACTCTTATCTCCAATTAACCACTAGAAAACTGAAAGTGGTTCTGTGGGTCAAAGTGGTGCAACACTAGCCTTGAGCAAAAGTAACCAGGCACAAATGCCCAGGCTCTGAGTTCAAGCCCCAAAACAAGCAAATATAGTAATAATTATTATTTTATTAATGTCAAGGTGCTGTAAAGAGGATTTGCCATTTAACAATTCAGGTAATGCATACATTTCTCCTTTGGACAATAGATAAGCCAACTCTTATAAATTCTACTTGCATATTCTCCTCCCAAATTTTGGAATATAGCACCAGCCTGAACTGTGAGGAGGAAATAGGCTCTTACCTGAACTTGAAATGAAGTCTGATTTTATTCATAGCTTCATAAATCTCATAACTTTCTTTTTTGTTTTTGCCAGTCTTGGGGCTTGAACACAGGGCCTGAACAATGTCCCTGGTTTCTTTTGGCTCAAGGCTAGAGCTCTACCACTTGAGCCACAGCGCCACCTCTGGCTTTTTCTATATATGTGGTGCTAAGAAATCGAACCCAGGGCTTCATGTATATGAGGCAGGCACTCTACCATTAGGCCATATTCCCAGCCCTTCATAGCTTTCTTAACTTCATAACACCCCTTCTATTTTGGTTCACCATCAAGTAGTAATAATGACTTTTTTACATGCAAAAAATATGTCATTAAAAAAGTCACTTAACCCAAGCATACTTGAAAATGCTATTCATACAGATGGTGTCTTTACATTGACTGGAGACTAACAGAGTTCCAATTTGTGATTGTGTGATCTACATTTTCACATAAGTGAAAACAAAATTGTGAGATCTGGAAATGTTTCCTGAAATACAAATTCAGTAAGGCGTAATAGTTTTTATATTATGAATATATTACTTAAGGTAATCAACAATATTAAGTCAGTGAAAAAAAGATTTTAATTTATCTAGATATGGGCCAATTAGCATGCATTAGATCTAGTGTTGAACTACTCTAAAGCCTCAACATGTAGCTCATGCAATTAATAGGACTCTAGATATCTCAGACTATGATATATTATGTATAAATGAAAATATATAAAATCTGAGAACAGAATCTCAGAAGCATATTGTAGAAAATGTGAAAATTTTTAAGTGTTTGAACTTCATTCCTCCATTCAGAATGTCAACATATCACCAAGACTCAGAGATCTACAGTTGTGACAAATTTATTTAAATGAGATACAAAAATGCAAACCAATCCACATGATGGTAGTAAGCATCTTTCACAGACCAAGTACTGTCAATCCCTCTAACCCATCTACTGCCTGTTTGTATTTGATACCTTGTTAAACACAGCACTATGAAAGTGAGAAGAAGGAGTGAGGTTAGGAAGGATAGGAAAGAATGTTGGAAGGGGTGACATTGATCAAGGTTCATTGTATTCATAGATGCTCCTTTGTAAAATTATTTAAACATAATAATAATCATACTGAAAACAAAAAGCAGCACTGCAGATCCCAGCGTCTCAACCTCATCCAATTGCAGTTTTTCCTCTCCAGTAAGAACTCTATTCTCCTCTCAAAGTCATTAAATAAATAGACATTTTGGTAAAGCTGACCCCATAAATCTAGATGACTTTAAATAAAAATTATGGGTAGAATTCAGAAATTGAAAACTTGAAATTAGCTTTATTTAATTCTTTGCAATCAATGAGGTAAGTAAAAATTTAGGGCCAAACTCTACATTCCTCATTGAGTTGTGATTAATATCATAGGTATTGCAATCAACAACTACTTTGACATAACAGATCCTGATGTGTGTGTGTGTGTGTGTGTGTGTGTGTGTGTGTGTGTGTGTGTATGTGTTTAAGGATAAAAATGTTAAACTTGAATGTGAAATGTCCTCTAAAGACTCCTGTAATGGAAATTTGTTTGCCAGCTGATAGGATTTGGGGAAGTGATCAGGCTCTAAAGATCTCTGATTCCTAGAAAGATAGCATTATGGGAAATGCTAGAAACCAAAGAAAATGTGGCCTAGTGGAAGGAAGATGGTCCCTGAAGGCTGGATCTTGATCAAGTCATTTCCTGTCTTCCCTTTCTGTGCTTTCTGGATGCCAGGATGCAAAATCAATTAGCTGCTTCACACTCCCTCATGATGGGCTGACATCATTGAAACCATGACCCCAAATAAGACTCTTCTCCTTTAAGATGCTTTTCCTCAGGTATTTGATCATAGTGATGGTACAATTTAGGGAGAATGATAAAAGAATGAAAGAATGAAAAAAAAATCTCAAATCATACAATTAAACTGACATCACACAAACAACTGAAATTTAAAGAATAACGAAGAAGATGTAAGTCATGTATTCTTTGGAAGCACAGTGCGGGGGGTGGGTCAATGAGCAGAACCTTCAGAACCATGCTGAAATATTCTAGAATCTGTGAAACTTGAACTTAGGACTCAAGTCATTACTTGACTTCCTTGTTTACATCTGATGCCCTATCCTTTGAGCCATACGTCCAGTCTGGCATTTGAGTAGTTAATTGGAGATGGATTCTTAAAGATTTTTCTCCCCAGCCTGGCTTCAAAATCACAGTCTTCAGATCTGAACCTCCTGAATTGCTAAGGTTACTGGCATGGGCCACTGGCAACTGGCAAAAAACTAACCTCTTGATGTTAGAAGATATGATTCATTGTAAGAGGGAAATAAAGAAGAAATATTAAGTACTGTCTGCTCAGTCCTTAAAATGTTTTGCTCTGGGTATTTATAAAATAACACATTAATAATTAACATGGTTTTGGAATTCAAATAGGGAGCATTTTGAAGTTTTTAATATATAATTTGTTCTTGGTAGTTCCAGAAGAGAAATTAGTATAGTTCTCAAGTTATAGATAAGACAATGGAGATATAGTAAGTAATGACCATCTCACAGTCTGACCAGTCTGACCATCTCACAGTGTTTGTGTCCTATTGGGAGACAAGATGTACCTCACAGAGGCAAGCCAGCATAGATTGTTGATTTGGTTTCCTTAGGGACATTGGCCATTAATCATCTCACTTGATATCTTAATATATCATTTTAAGAACAGGTCCTGTAAAACTTCAAATTCACAAATAGTCTAAAATGTTCTGAGATCTACTGATTAGAAAGGTAAAGGATTTTTCTTCATCATTATAATGAAATATTTTTGAAGAAAATAGCAGATTTAAAAATGGACTAGATTGCCCTAGGAAGCACAGGTGTATGACGTATGAAGCAAAACATGTGTAGACAGAAAGGAAAGCAGACTGTCATGGACAGCTCTGGGAACAGAAGAGATTGCCTAGGGAGAGAGGTATTTGATAATGTTTGCCTCTACAGAATGGTACTAAAAATAACTTTGCTAATATAATATTATATCTAAAGAGAAACCCTTTGGGTAATAGATTACATACTATTACAAAAGTTCATATTTGTTTAAACTTTATTATTATGGCCTGATATCATTTAGTATGACAGCTCTAATAGTAGACATTATGATTGTCTATAAACAACCATATAAATCTGGGAAGCTCTATCATCTATTTATTTCATCCTCTGTCAATTTATCCAATATCTATCCTATCTATCTATCTACCTACTTACCTACATGCTTACCTACCAATCTAACTTTATACCTACTTGCCTATTTATCATCTGTTTGTGGAAAGAAACTATTTGTGCTAGTTTCCAGGAAATGTTACAATGGAGCAACTGTAATAAAAGTACTCGTTAAATGAGCACTGGTGAAAAGGAGCAAAGTGTTTGGCTCTAAGTCGTAAGACAAGAAAAAATATGATTATTTACATTGTATTTCAAAGTAAACGCCTGAAATGCAGACACAGCTTTTCTCTCTTTTCTTTCAGAAATAGTTTTTATAAAAGAACAAGATATTAGTAATCCCACAGAAAGATCTTCCCATTTTCCATGTCTATGTTGCTTTGATAACTATGCCTTAAGAAACATAACAGAACCACAAACTGGCAATGAAAACAGGCAATGTATAAAGGAAGGAAAATCACATCAGGAAACCAACAGTGAAAGGAGGAACTAATTCAAAATGAAGAATTCAAGTGAGAAGAACAAAGAATTGAAATTTGTAATTAGGGTTGTAAAGTCATGAGAAAGGTGATCTCAGAATAATCACTGCCAAAATTCAGGAAGTTGAGTTCTGATATTCAATAACATTACTTTGTTGGTCAAACAGTTCCAGTAACAAAGAACTTTCTTTTTCTTTTTGACGATGTCTTTGCCACCATTTCAGGCTATGATAGCAGTTTGGAGAGAATCAGCAATTGACTCAGGCCTGATTCTTTCATAAAAGAATACATGGAATCCAAGGTAGAAATTAGAAACTCAATGATCAGAAACTACTAGACTCATTGGAAATGTTGAATTCATTTTTGCTGTAATGATTAATGTAGTATGATATGATTCTGCAATTTCTAGGGAGAAAGCCTGCATTCATTTGAAGCAGATATTAGAGTTCAAATGGGTGATGAGAAGTGAGTTCCTGAGTATAGTTGATGTGAAAGTATATCTGTCGCAGGGAGTTTTAAGCATATGAGTCAAAAATTTTCCTTCTTGTATTAAAAAAATAGTTGTAGCCAATTTTCTATTACTAATAACAGCAATAATCTTAACTAATAAAAGTGCATTTTGGAACCCATATTATGATATCTGAAACAAAGAAATTACTCTTGGTCTAATATCTATAAACACTATTCATGAAGTAATGGCAATGACAAATATAAATGGATTTAAAATTAGGTGAATTACGGAATAACTCAACTACATATCCTTGTGAGTTCTAAAAGTAAAAGCTTAAAATCTAATAGTAGGAATGAGAGTCCTATTCCCTTCCTATCTTTTTATTAATAAGGCAAATGTTTCATGATTAATTGGTTTGTTTTTAAACATTATTTGTCTGTTATATAAAACATGAAATTTTAAAATATATTTTAAACATTCAACTATAATAAAAGCATATATAATATACAATTAATAAGAATTATATGGATAGGTATTATATTGCAAATTAATATATATAATTTCTTCTTACAACAAAATTTCCAACCTATTATGAATTATATCACAATAATTTCTGAGAGTTTAAAGGTCTCTTGAATATCCACAGTCCATTCTCAAAGCTTTACATTCCACTTAACAGATGTGAATCCACAAAGAACATTTTTGAACTTTTATGAAACAACATTTCAGTTATATGGGAGATATTCCATATACTGAAATAAAATGTGTCCTCTTCTAAGTTCAAACTATTACTTTCTTTATTTTGTGTTTGGAAGCAATACAAAGCATTTCATTTTAGCTATTGCATTTCTTTAAATGACTTTAAACTCCACATTCTCAATCTATTTTAAATATACTCCTTCTAAATGGCTGACCATGTGCCAAGTACAGTGCTTGGCTCTGATTATGGAAGTAAACTAGGCAAAAATATTTTCTGCTCTCCATAAAGAATATACTGATATATAAATACAAAGCAATGTATATTCTTGTGACAATAAATAAATGCGGTAGAAAGGAGAAACATTTGATACAGCTAAATGACAACAGCATTTCTCCATGGGAATGATATTTTAGTTAAATCTGAGTGATAAAAAAAGCATTTGTGGAAAAATATCTTGACAGATTATTGGTAGGAATAAAATATTTGTCTTCTTTCATCATTTCTAGTTCTGTTGTTTTTCTAGTTCAGCCTTGCATTTTTTTCAAAGATAAATCCTAGAGATACATATATCTTATACTAATTTTTAGTAAACATAAGTACAGTTGAACTCTTATTTCCTGTGATGCTCTGGTTCAGTTAATGAAACCCGATTGCATTAACCTTCTACGCAGTTAAATTGCATTATTGATTCATATTAATGAAGCACCATTTGCAGTACGATTTCTAAAATAATTTCTTTTCCTAGGTAATTAATTTCATCAGCATAGCTCCTTTTTCCTGAACTCTGCACCTGAATCCTTGAAGTATATGTTTGTCTATGGGATTGCAGTTTTTAGGTGGAAAGCAAGTGTTTCTACTGGAGGTTTGAGATACCTCATCCCTGCAGGCCTTGTAATTCTTACCTCAGGGCTTCCATGTGACACCACATCCATGATGCAAATCAACACTGCTAGAAGACATCATCTATGTTATGAAACCTTCATTGTGCAGAAATGAAAGAAGTGTTTATCATTTCTTAAACTTCATAATTATTTTCTTTTAATTTTCATTCCTGTCCTCAGTAGGTTTATTTAGTTTCTTAATTTTATCATCTTCCAAATTGTTTCTAATGTGTGTGTGTGTGTGTGTGTGTGTGTGTGTGTGTGATCGGGCACACACGTGTGTCAGTACTGGGTTTGAACTCAGTGCTTGTGCGCTGTCTCTTAGCTTTTCCCCTCATGGCTGGTGCTCTACCACTTGTGCTACAGCTCTACTTCTGGCTTTTTGACAGTTAATTGGATTTAAGAGTTTCACAGAGGCAGGCCCCAGTGCGTCACGCCTGTCATCCTAGCAACTCAGGAGGATGAGATCTGAAGATGGCAGTTCAAAGCCAACCAGGGCAGAAAATTCCCCCTAAGACTCTTATCTCCAATGAACCACTCAAAAACCAGGGATGGTACTGTCTTCCAAGTGGTAAAGCACTATCCTTGAGCACAAAGAGGTTCAAGGATAGCGCCAAAGTCCTGAATTCAAGCTCCACAACCAACAGAAAATAAAATAAAATAAAAAGCCTCACGGACTTTACTGATCCTCAAAATTCAGCCTCCTGAGTAGGATTACTAGTGTAAGCCACTAGCTGACAGTGTTTTTATGTATGTATCTGGGTGTTTTTGTGTTTTTTTTTTTAATACAGTTTCACATGACATGTTGAAAGTAATTACAACAGTGATATAACAGTCGTTTCCATAACATGGAGTTCATTTCACTTAGCATCATCTTATGCATTCATGAGGGCATAGCTATTAGGCTCTTGTGATCCTCTGCTGTGACTAGCCTAAACCTGTGCTAATTATTCCCTATGAGGAAGACCATCTTCTTTTATATAATAAGCCCCTTTATCTCTTTTTACATCCTTATGCCTACTTAGTGGCTCTACATTTTATCATCTAAATTATAATTTATAATGTATAGAAACTTGTCTATTGACAATGTACATTTATATGTTGAAATCTAATTAATAATTATGACAACAAAGAGTTAAAATACTCTTATTTTTCAACTTTAATTATGTTCATGAAGTTTAAATATTTACTTGAATTGTATTAATATATAATGTTTATATATCACATCTTCTAGATGAATTTCAACTACAGAATAATAACAGTGAATAAAATTGAAATTGTTTCTAGAAGGAGAGAACAGGGTCAGAGAGCATGATACAGGGGATGTACATTGTGTATTAATGGGTAATATGATGTTTAGATACATGTACTTACTGTGTAATATTTAATTCAGGTTAAGCACATTAATTCCTACAACTGTCTCTCATTTTTTGTGATAAGTCCTCTCAAAATGTTTTCTTAGATTTAAAATATAGTTAGCCAACTGTAATTTAGAGCTCCCTAAATATCTTGTTTCTGTTCCTCTCTTCTATTGTTATGCCTCGATTTCCGGTTCCCAAAGACCACCAAGGAGCTGATTCCTATGCAAAAGCAGGAGACTCTTTATTGCAAGCTGGAGCCTGGACTCTCAACCATTACCGAAAGAGCGGATCTGGATTGAGAGCCCCTACCCTCAGATAGGCAGGGTTTTTATTGTGATTGCAACAGGGGCAGGATATTTCCAACTTGGCAGATATTGATTGGATGGCATTTAGCAAACAAGTCTTGTCCTATTTCTATTGGCTATCTACCCTTTCAGTTACCTATTTTGGCTTTGATAATGGGAACTGGCCTCGATATCAGGTCTGACAACAGGTGGTCATGTTGTCTGTATCATCTCGGGTGGCACCAGATCGGATCAGGACTTCTCTATCTCTTATGGACTGAGCCAGATAAGAGATCCTCCATTGCATTGTGTCTGTGTTATAATTGCTCATGTGCTACAACTGTTCATATTTGCATCTGCCCTGTGTTATAATTGTTCACGTTATAAGTGCCTTATGTTTCACATTTGCACCCTGGTTGCCTTACATTCTGTTAGTCAAAACAGGTCTCTGTTTGTGGCAACAGGCTAGGGCTGGTCAGGTCAACAGTGGCTTTTGTTTTTGACCAATTGGGAACCCCACGAGGTTAGTCATAACGCCCATTAGAACCCACTACTGGCCGGGGCCCATAGGCATGGAGCAGAAACATCAGGGCTTTCTCGAATGCCAATCCCGCTCTCACCAAATTCTCTCATCAGGCTGGCCACCCGGCAGGTAGGTTAGCCTGAAGTGCATTATTTTGCTGATGACGGGTACGATCTCCCACAGGGGAGGCAACCTAAGACAGGCCTGCCCTCAAGTAAGGCGCCTCCTGCTGTTTAAAAAAAAAAAGAGAGGGAGATGTGGTGGTGCTGGCTTTATATGTACAGGGGCAGTCCCTGATTGACCCTCCCCTCCTCCCGCCCTGGGGCCTTATGGCCGGAAGCCACTCCTATGCCTTCCGGGTCCGGAACCGGAAGGAGCAGTTCTGGCTTGGCCCACCTCCCATCTCAATCTCCATGTGGATGCCTTCAAGATGGTGCCGCCGGAGCCCAGGGGTGGTTCTACTGGGGCATGATGTCAGCCTGTGGGGGGGAATCCCAAGGTATCACTCTTGCCGAAACAGCCCTGCTCAGCCAATTAGCCAATCACCCCAAGTCCTTCCCCTTCCTTCCGTTGTCACCATAATAAATCTTTCTGCCTGCCCTCGGGCAAGCGAGTTCAGTTCAAACCTCATGCTGCCTCCCCGGAGTCTTTCTTTCTGTGCTGATCTCTGACACTTGAGAGGGGGCAGGGAGGGAGGTTTCCTGCAACTCTCTTCTTGGCTAAATGCGATTCACAAGAGCACGTTTTGCCTTCTGCTGGCGGGAGTCAAAGCCGAGTGCTCTTTCATAATTTGGGGTTCAGGCATTTTCCCCGGGAGATAGGGGGAAAAAGGGATCTTTGAGGTCCCAACAAGTTACCATGGCATTTCTACTACTATTATGGTTATTTCTATAGTCTATGACTATATATATATATTTTTTTTTTACTGTTTGTTACCATGTTGCTACCTAGGTACAGAGGGAACAAGGGCTTCCTATATTTTTAAATGTCAAACTACAAGAATCTAGTCTCATGGGTGGGGGTGCAGCCCTCTAGCATGGATTCATCACCAGGGTTTTGAAGCTGTTATAATTTTTACACTAAAACTTATATTTAGTCACTCAGGTTCTGAGGTTAGCCCTTACACTATCTTGATTCCTGACATTTATTTCTATTTAATTCCAAATGAAACAAAAAAATCAGTGAAATTAGGTCACTAAGAAATAGGGTTCATTTTTTACCTTACATTTTCTCTGTATATTAATAGTTTAGGATTATTTTAATTATCCTAAATAGAGTTAATTGTCCTAATATATTTAATTAAATATGCTAATACAATTTAGGATAATTGTCACATTTATTTTCATAATCCTAGACTTTGGTAATTTGCTTTGGGGTAGTTGCATGAATATGTATACATGAGAGAAGAAAGATTTCCATTTTCAAATATGTATTTCTGAACCTAATATTTATTATCCATTTTACTTTCTATTTGAGCTTTTCCTAAAGTATGGATTCATTTGATCATCAATGTTTCCCTTTTCCATCATTTCATTTTCTCCTTATTGGTGGGCTGGGCTTGATCCTATACACTTCACTCCATCAATGTCAGCATTCCTTACTTATTTATGTCTATCTGGGTGAAAACTACATATGTGTGGTAAAGGTATGGTTAGTACAGCACATAGTGTGCTTTCTGTACTTCAGATCTAATCATCATAGGCTGGCAACAGTCAGGCACTGGCTTTGGAATTTACAATTATTCCAAATGTCACAAACAAATGGCAAATGTAGAGAAAGGTGTTTGTTTTTTTCTACACTACCTTACTGACTTAAGTCTTTTTTAGCAGCATTTGAAATAGCTATGCAAAAGGAGTTTCTTACTTTCTTACTGCATTTAGCTGCAAAATGAGATTTTCATTTTGGGATTATTAATTAAATAAAATTGACAGTATGGAGGGTGCCTCATTTGTTTAATAATTCCCTCTAGATCTGGTAGCATTAGTATAGTAAAATATGTCTCTGTTAAGACAACTTCACACTCAACTCAGTAGACTGGCTAAAAGTCACCTACTGGTTTAGAAAGGAGATTGTGTGTTACTTTGTCATGATAAAGACTTACTTCCATGTCATTATTTTACTTGACTCTAGACTAAAGCAAATATATAAGAGATGATAGATTTATATCAATATAATATAAAGAGGACAGAACAATATTGTCATAATATAGAAAAGAGGATTTCCAAGTGTCAGCTAGCTCAAATAAATTCTCCAATAGTAAAAAACAAATTGAATTATATAAGACCATAACCACACTTAACAAGTAGTACCCAAATACTTAATGTAAATGAATAAATTAGCCAGGTCCTCATAAATCAATGAATAATATTTATAGATTATCCTTACTGTGGACACTTTAACTTCTTTTTCCCTATTGTCCCTTTAGGGAATGCCTTCAAGTTTTGATGGATTTATTAGAAAAATTCCTGCATATATTTATTCTTTCTTCAGAAAGACCAACTTCTGCCACTGTTCTAAATTCCATCATTGGAATCTCTATAAAATCACTTCTATTCCTCTTCTGTAAGACAGCTTGAGTAGTCTCTGAAAGAAAGTAATTTCTTCTCTACTTTCATCTAAATCCTGAACAATGTATTCATGTTTTTTATGTTGTTGTTTTTTATTCTTTTATTTAAAACATCAATGGCGATAAACCCCAACAATATGGGGTTTTACTGCATGAGACTGTGTCTGAGAAGTAAAGCAGAAAGGGCTGAGCACATGGCCTAGCTGGTAAAGCAGTTGACTAGCACACTTGAGGTTCAAAGTTCGAACTCCTGTACTGTTCCCCCCAATAGATAAATTCAACAAAATAATAAATGTTATCTATTAATATAGCTTAGTCTCTCATGTGACCATGATAGGATTTATTTAACATCATGTACTAGAGCTAGATAAAATGGAAAGGGGGAAGCTAGATGTGTTGAGCTTATACCCTTCTACTACTCAGGCGGCTGAGATCTGAAGACCCCAGTTTAAATCCAGTCCAGGAAGAAAAACCCAAGATAGTTTTATCCTCAACAAACCAACAAAAAGCCAGAATTGGAGGACAGATTAAGTGGTACGGCACAAGAAGGAATGAAGGAAGGAAAGAGAAAGAAAGAAAGAAAGAAAGAAAGAA
This sequence comes from Perognathus longimembris pacificus, assembly GCF_023159225.1. Classification (NCBI taxonomy): domain Eukaryota; kingdom Metazoa; phylum Chordata; class Mammalia; order Rodentia; family Heteromyidae; genus Perognathus; species Perognathus longimembris. Next base: position 9,339,824 of record NC_063184.1, read on the forward strand.
AGAAAGAAAGAAAGAAAGAAAGAAAGAAAGAAAGAAAGAAAGAAAGAAAGGAGGGAAGGAAGGAGGGAGGGAGGGAGGGAGGGAAGGAAGGAAGGAAAGGAAGGAAGGAAAGGAAAGAAAGGGAGGTAGGGAGGGAAGGAGGGAGGGAAGGAGGAAGTGTGAGTGGGAGGGAGGGAGTGTGGGTGTGAGGGAGGAAGGGAGGGAGGAAGAAAGAAAGGGAGAGGGAAGGGAGAGGGAAGGAGGGAGGGAGAGAGGAAGGGAGAGAAAGGAAGGAATGAGGAAGGAAAAGAGAGGAATGGAGAGAGAGGGAGAGGAAAGAAGGAAGGAAGGAAAGAAGAATAGCAGGGTCATTTTAGTTTCCTATTAGCTGTCCCATACTGGTTAAAAAACTGTAAAATTGAGAAGCTTGAAAACTGATTGTTCACAAGTGATCTGTATAAGATCCATAAGCACTGATAGGTATATTAGAAGCTGTTACAAAACAAATTCAAAATTGTTTGGGGAGTAATACATTTAATACTAGCTAAGTCACAGCATCCAATCAAATTAATATCTGTCATCATCTCTACTGAACATGATTATAATATTTATAGAATCCATGAGTATTTGAAAACACCACACTTGAGATCTAAATATACATTTAATAGTTTAGAGCTTGGCTCTATCCATTGCTTGTATTCGTGTATGGTCTACAGTGTTAATATTTAATTTCTTAGTCAATGTGGAAATGTGCTGAGCTCTGTGGTATATATTTAGGTAGAACAGTCAGCAAACCTCCTACAGACACCAACTCGATGGCTACATTTCTCTTTCTCCCAGATAAGTTTCTTTCACATCAAAGTACACCAAAAATAGATCACAAATTTTAGAAGTCAGCCTAAAGTTTCCTTTATGTTTTAATAAAATGTGTTTCTCTTTCTTCTATTACATTCAAATGACTATAACATGCCAGTAGTGAGTATTCAAACAATAATGTTTACTTATGCATGCACAAGGTTAAAACTCATTCATTTGCCTCCAACAAAATGGAGATAATGACTACAAGGAGCATAGAAGCAGAAAAGGAAATTTGATGAAGTCACAATTAGTTCAAGCCAAAGAATGGATTTTTCTATGACATTTGTCTGCCTGTAATTTATCTTACAATTCAGCTGAATCTGTATACCAGGCATAGATATATTGGATAAATATATATTTATATAAATACAAGTAAATACTAAGCATATTTTTCATTTTAAGAATGTTTTATAATATAATGACCATTAGAGCCTAGATAATAACAAAACCAAAATTAATTATACTTCCTAAATGTAAAGGAACAGAAAGTAAGATTTAATATAATTTAAAAAATATATCTAAAATTTGGTCTACAATAAAATTTTTACTTTTTTTGTTAAAAATCTATAAAGTTTACAAATTTTAATTAACAATTAGAAATGTGTATTCAGAATAAAATGTGAATTATATTTATATGTTATATATAATAAAATAAATCTAGTTAATAATATACTCATTTCTTCATCTATATTTTGTACTTATTAAGCAATTTTGAAATACGCATGAATTGTTATTAAATGTAATCACCATACTTTGCAACATTTTCTTTCTAATTAGTACGCTCCAACAAATATGCTCACTTCTATACAACAAAATTAATATATTAGTAATTGCAGTATTTTATTTACAGTATGTTAATATAGCATCAAATTTCATATCCTTAAAACATTCTTATGAAATAGAACATTGTTTTGCAAATATTTGAACTATAGCAATAAAGTCTCTGTTTACCTGAATAATATATTGAAATTTATATGTAAGATATGGATGCCTTCTAGGCACCAAGAGTTAAACCTATAATGCTAGCCACTAAGTAAAATGAGGTCTGAGGGTCAGGTTTCGAAGCTAGGGCCTGGCAGAAAGCTGTGTGAGATGCTATCTCTAAAATAACTAGCAAAATGACATTATGAAGGCATGGCTGAAGTGGTAGTGCATTAGAATGTCTATAAAGAATAGAAGAATTTTTTAAAACCAGTGTACTAGCTTTCTCTTTGCTTCTTTGTTTGGCCCAAGAAGGTTAATACTAAGGGGAGAAAATGAATGAAAGAATTAATGGAATGATATTCTCTTTGATTTTAATACTGAAGATCATTTTAATTGTTTTAATACATGTTTTAAACTTTGTTTAATTTAAATACGTAGTTCATATTTACTGATCTTAAAGCTTGTTTTCACTCATAGGCAAAAGCAAGATAAAAAAAAAAGTAAAAAGACACCTTGATTTCAAAGAGGAAGACAAAGCAGACAAGAGTGGGGTAAAGAACAAGGTGATGAGAGGAGAGATTACAGAAGTATACACTATGTATATATGAAAATAACATAATAAAACACATTATAAAGCCTTTGTAAAGAGCAGAGATACCCTTAGACTTATAGAAAGAATGAATTTGATCAAAGTACATCCTATACATACACAAACACCACAGAGAACTTTCCTTGTACAATTAGGCTATGCTCATCAAAATGCAATTTTCTAAACCTTGAAAAAGAAACTTTTGAACAAATTAAAAGAGAGATCTATACCAAATTTAGAAAAGAACTAGAGAAACAAAATTGTATGTTAGTGAAAATTGGCAAGTGGAAATTGAAAATCATTCTATTAAAGAATACTTTGTTCAGAAGCTTAATTTTTTTTATGTTCATAAGTCTGTTTTCTTTCTTTTTTTTTTTTTTTTTTTTGGCCAGTCCTGGGGCTTGGACTCAGGGCCTGAGCACTGTCCCTGGCTTCTTTTTTTTGCTCAAGGCTAGCATTCTGCCACTTGAGCCACAGTGCCACTTCTAGCCATTTTCTGTATATGTGGTGCTGGGGAATTGAACCCAAGGCTTCATGTATCCAAGGCAAGCACTCTTGCCACTAGGCCATATCCCCAGCCCTGGAAGCTTAAATTTTGAAATCCGAATTCCATGTTCAAAGTAAGTACCATCTCAAACACATAGTGTCTGGAAAATAGCCTTTCTGAATATTTGTAATTGTTGTGCAATGTTCTTAAATAAATTGTCTGGCTCTTGATGTATATTCAGAGTGCTCATTACTAAAAATAGGAGAATTATATATGCACATATGCGTGTCAGTGTGTGAGTTCGTGTGTATAACATGTATGCATTAATGTGGGTGCTTTTCTACTAATAGGACATGTAGAAAAATAAGTGATCTTTTTTTCCAAAGTAAGGAGCATTTAATAATTAACAGTCATTAAAATATGGCACAGAAATTCTGGAATTCTAACTGGACATATAAACTCGGGAAATATGGTGGTCTCTATACACAAAAATATAAACCCTTTACTTACTAGTGTCATCATTTTCCCAGAAGACTGATGCATCAAATAATAGAAGCAAACACTGACAAGTCATTTTGTATCCATTGTCCAGGAAAGAAAAACAAAACCACATATTCTCCTCTACACTAAGTTTTGGCAAAAACATACTATAGATAGAATATTGTTAAAAGTTTAGGGAAATTGTGATGTTATGAAGTATTTTCATGTTACAGTATAAAACTATTTTACATCCGTGTGTGTGTGTGTGTGTGTGTGTGTGTGTGTGTGTGTGTGAGTGTGGTAGCTCAGGCCTGTAATTCTACCTGTGTGGGAGAATGAGTTTGAGGGCTCACAGTCTGAGGCTGAGGTGGCAAAAATACATCACAAGGTGACCAGTGGTTGGGAGCAATGGCAGCGGCATGAGCCTGGATCTCACAGACCTGAGGGAGCAGAACAGGCCAATGCTCATCTAGGTGAATTGGGCATAAAATGATGCCCTAGCTTCAAAAATATCAATCCCCCAAAGAATGGATGGCTTTGCTAAAGTGTCAGTGCTCCTGATGAGCAAGGACAAAGCACTGGTTTCAAACCTCAGTACTACCAAAATTAAAAAAAAATAAAATAAAGATACCCACCAGTATTTCCTTTTTTGTTCAAAATTAACTACCTAAATATTGCCTGTGTTGACCTTTTGATTTGGAGATAGTAACATGTAAATGGTTACTTTGAATAAAACTTGATTTTCTCCACATACAGCTGAATAATTAAAAAGTGGGTTGTATGGTAATTCTTTAGTAAAATATGCATTTATTTAAAATATTTTTACATTATGCAACATCTTGTTTAAATCCATCAATTCTTTGAGAGTTGAAGAATTGCAATGTATCATTTTTAATTAATTTGAGCCACAGTGTATGTCTATGCACTTTATGAAATATTTGTGGAAATATTTAAATTCCAGAGTGAATGTATTGTGAACAGAGTGTATCTACAATAAGCTTGTAGCTGAAAAAATTTATAAAGCAATAGCTCAGAGGCTTAAATGTTGCAAGTTATTTTTCTGCAAAAAGCCAAATGACAATGACTGCAGTCACATAATTGATGAGTTAAATGAGATTTATGTCTGCAAAACAATTTTAAAGCTGAGTAATTCAAATTTATTAGCCATCTCCAGATGGATTGTAAAGTCAATATATTGCTGTTTATGAATCAAGTCAGAGAAAAATTATTAAGGATGATTTCAGCTGTAGATGACTAGGGTGGAGGACCTAGGATATGTTTTGAGGCTATAATTCTACAAAACATGGGGAGCTACAAATCTAGTGTAACAAATGGTAGAAGTGTGCTCTAATAAACCAAATGAATTCTTTTCCTTGTTTTAATACTAATACACAACTGGACTTTAAGCAGCAACTTTAACTTCGCAAACCTGTTCAAAATGTAGAGTCAAAAATAAATATGTCCTTTAAGTTTATTAGAAAATAAGGCATCATATTCAGGAAAAGTATAGAAGCAATTTAAGTGGGCATTTTGTTGAAACTTATATTCAAAGGAGCTATTGGAAACTACAGAATGACTCTACTTCAGCATTGTTCATCAGAAGAAATTAGAAAGAATTTTCTTTTGGAGAATGAAAAACTATTAAATGACTATAATTGGAAATAATGGCATGCATTGTATTTGCCAACAATCATTGTATAGCCAAAGATAAATTTGGAGAATAGCAGAAATTATTAAAGGCATACAGAGAAATTATCAAAACATATGTTTTTTTTTTTGTTTTTTTTGTTTTTTTTTTTTCTCAAATTTTTATTTTCAAACTGACGTACAGAGAGGTTACAGTATCATACGTTGGGCATTGGATACATTTCTTGTACTGTTTGTTGCCTTGTCCCTCATGCCCCCCTCCCTCCCCCCCTTCCCTCCCCCCCGCCCAGTTGTTCAGTTCACTTACACCAAACAGTTTTGCAAGTATTGCTTTTGTAGTTATTTCTCTTTTTTTACCCCATGTCTCTCGAATTTGGTATTCCCTTTGAATTTCCTACTTCCAATACCAGTAAACACGGTTTCCAATATACTCAGATAAGATTACAGAGATAGTGTAGGTACAAACATAGGAAGGTGATACAAAACATCATCAATAATAGAAACTACACATTCACATAGGACGTTGAAAGTAGTTATAACTGTGATATATCACTTGTTTCCATATCATGGAGTTCATTTCACTTAGCATCATCTTATGTGTTCCTAAGGGTATAGCTATTGGGCCTTGTGATGCTCTGCTATGGCTTGCCTAAACCTGTACTAATTATTCCCAATAAGGGAGGCCATAGAGTCCATGTTTCTTTGGGTCTGGCTCACTTCACTTAGTATAACTTTTTCCAAGTCCTTCCATTTCCTTACAAATGGAACAATGTCATTCTTTCTGATAGAGGCATAAAATTCCATTGTGTAAATGTACCACATTTTCCTGATCCATTCATCTATGGAGGGGCATCTGGGTTGGTTCCAGCTTCTCGCTATGACAAATTGTGCTGCGATGAACATTGTTGTGCTGGTGGCATTACTGTGATTTTGTTTGTGGTCTTTTGGATAGATACCCAACAGTGGGGCTGCTGGGTCATAGGGGAGTTCTATATTGAGCCTTCTGAGGAATCTCCATACTGCTTGCCAGAGTGGCTGAACCAGTTTACATTCCCACCAACAATGAAGTAGGGTTCCCTTTTGGCCACATCCCCTCCAACAATTGTTATTATTAGTTTTCTTGATATATGACATTCTTGCTGGGGTGAGATGGATGCAAAAATTCTCAACAAAATTCTGGCCAATCGACTTCAACAAGTCATCAAAAAAATCATACACCACGATCAAACTGGATTCATCCCAGGGATGCAAAGCTGGTTTAATATACGCAAGTCAATTAATGTAATCCACCACATCAACCGGAGCAAGGTAAAGAACCACATGGTTTTATCGCTGGATGCGGAAAAAGCGTTCGATAAAATCCAGCACCCATTTATGCTAAAAGCCCTGGAAAAACTGGGATTCCAGGGAACATTCCTGAATATAATCAAGGCAGTTTATGACAAACCAACAGCAAGCATAACTCTAAATGGTGAAAAACTAAAGCCATTCCCTTTAAAATCAGGAACAAGGCAGGGATGTCCACTCTCTCCCCTGCTCTTCAACATAGTACTAGAATTCCTAGCCAGAGCAATTAGGCAAGAAGAGAATATAAAGGGGATCCAAATAGGAAAAGATGAAGTTAAACTTTCTCTCTTCGCAGATGACATGATCCTATACCTAAAGAATCCCATAGACTCTACCCCCAAGCTACTAGAGCTGATACAAAACTTTGGCAAAGTCGCAGGATATAAAATAAACCTTCAAAAATCAACGGCCTTTCTCTATGCTAACAACCCGAAGACCGAGGCTGAAATCAGGAAAGCAACTCCTTTTGCAATAGCCCCCAAAAACATAAAATACCTAGGAATAACCTTAACCAAAGAAGTGAAAGACCTCTTTGAAGAGAACTTTAAAAGCTTGAAAAATGAAATTAAGTCAGAACTAAGAAAATGGAAAAATCTCCCATGCTCCTGGATTGGGAGGATTAATATAATCAAAATGGCAATATTGCCAAAGGCTATCTACAAATTCAATGCAATACCCATTAATATCCCAACACCATTCTTTAATGAAATAGAGGAAGCAATCCAGAAATTCATATGGAACAATAAAAGACCTAGAATAGCAAAAACACTCCTAAGCAGAAAGAACAGTGCTGGAGGAATTACAATACCCAACTTCAAGCTGTATTATAAAGCTATAGTAATAAAAACAGCTTGGTATTGGCACCGGAACAGGCCTGAAGACCAATGGAACAGAATTGAAGACCCAGAATTAAACCCACAGAACTATGCCTACTTAATCTTTGATAAAGGAGCTAAAACAATAGTATGGAAGAAAGATAGCCTCTTTAACAAGTGGTGCTGGCAAAACTGGCTCAACACATGCAACAAACTAAAACTAGATCCTTATATATCACCCTGCACCAAAATCAATTCCAAATGGATTAAAGACCTTGAAATCAAAACAGGCACCCTGAAGACACTAAAGGAAGGAGTAGGAGAAACACTTGGGCTCCTTGGCACAGGACAGAACTTCCTTAACAAAGACCCTGAAAGGCTACAAATCAAAGAAAGGTTGGACAAATGGGATTGCATCAAACTCCAGAGCTTCTGCACGGCAAAGGACATAGCTCTCAAGATAAACAGAAAGCCCACAGACTGGGAGAAAATCTTTACCGGACATTCAACAGACAAAGGCCTCATCTCTAAAATATATGCAGAACTAAAAAAATTACCTTCTTCCAAAACAAAACTGCAAAGAACCAACAGCCCCCTCATCAAGTGGGCTAAAGACTTACAAAGAAACTTCTCTGATGAGGAAATGAGAATGGCCAATAGACATATGAAAAAATGCTCTACATCACTGGCCATAAAGGAAATGCAAAACATATGTTTATGTAGATACTGGGGTGTGCAAGTTACGTGATGTAATGCTCACGGGGCCTTGCCCAGAACTTTAGGCATGGCAGGGACAAGACGTTTATATAGAGTGACCAAATATAGTCAAATGTGTTTTTACTTTCCACCATACCCACATCTTCATGTATGTAATAGTTGAAAATAGGAAGACATTGACTTTATTCTATATAAAGCTAACGTCTTATCTGCCACAATTTCATAAGCCCATGGAGACAATTTTGGACCCTGAGTTAAAGAAAAAGGTCTGTAATATGCAATCTTGGACACAGCATTGGTGAGAAGGTTGTACCTATTTTGCTGTTGAGATGAGGCTTTGATGGCCTTTTCCCATGCTTACCTCAAACCATGATCTTCCTGATCTCACATTTGCAGTGTAGCTTGGATTAGAGACAGGAACCAAGTTTCCAGAAATTTTCTTTATTACATTATAAATAGTAAATATGTCTCCCTGACATACTGAGAAATTGTCTTTATTATGCTAAACAGCATGTCTCCTCATTTCTCCAGAGAAAACATAACATATATAATATCTATGGCAATATAGATAGATAGACCTATCCATATCTATGTAGGTACAGATGGATCTTCAAAGGCTGTTCAGTACACAAATAACTAGAAAAGAAATACTCCGAATACAATAGAAGCCATTGCCTTACTGGAAGCTAAGCACCATTGTAGAAAAACAAAGAAAAACTGTCTTCCCACAGTAAGAGTTACAAATCATTTATTCAGAAAATTAGTAAAGGATTGTACAGTAGTGTAGTAACCAGAAATCTAGTGATAAATAAGAAAGAACAGGTCATGGAGTGAAAGTCCTAATTAAAAGAAGTAGGTAGATCATTTCAAAAGGTGATTAGGCTAATGATACAGTTAGAAACAGAATGTCTTTGAGAAAGGAAAATTGCCTGGCCAGGCAAGGCTTCTGTGAGATTATTTTTGAGCTAATGCCTAAAATGAAATCTACTTAAATAGCATGCATAGTAGACTGATAGTGATTTAGGAAGGCCCGAGTGACTGAATAAAGACAGGTATGCCAGTAACCTTGAAAATAGTCCTACACACAAACTCCAGAAACAGTAAAATTATCTTTTATACAAGAAGAAATACAAAGATTGAATACCCAGATAGCCTTTGAAGAAATGTACTTTCTTTTTTACTTTACAAAGAAAATTTGTTTGGCAGACATCATTTAGCAAAGTTATAGGGTCAAACAATAAATCAGCTTCCCCAAATAAAAAGCAAGGAGAAATATCTGATAAGATTGATGTCATTGAAAGTAAAATGCCTGAGCTTTTTAAGACACCAATAAAAAAGTGGAAAGACAAGCGACAAACTAGGAGAAGGTATTTGAAGAATGCAAAACCAGTTGGGGACTTTAACTCCAGATACATAAAATACTTTTCAAAGCACTTTTGGCTTTTTGTGGAGATGAGATTCAGGGATTGTTTTTTCTGAGCTGGCTTCAACATAAGATCTTCAAATACCAGCCTCCCGAGTAACTAGAATTACAAGAATGATGTGCAGTTCAGTTTTGGTGATAATGTATAGTTTTTAATCCAATCATTTAAGCTGACTTTGAAACTTCAAGAATAAAACTTAAGATAGAAAAACTAACTTTCTGTGCTATCTGAAATTTTCCCTATTTTACTTTGGTTTCTCTGGAGTGCTTGGTCCCACTTCGTATTTGGATGAATACATATGAACCCATGAAGATATATGGGTTCCTTCATATTTTATTTTGATTTGCAATAATAGAGTGGTAAATTTATATATACAAAGGAAATAAAAAACCTGAAAATAAATGTGGGTTTTCTTATTATGGTTTGACTTGTTTGAGCCCTCCATAAAATTTTAATAATTGATGTATATGAAAGTCAATTAATCAAAGTCACCCACTGATTTAGAGAAATGCCTTACCACTTCTATTGCGTATATACTTTCTAATTTTACTATATTTACATCAAGCATAAAACTCTATAGCTGATTTGCACATAAAAGAAATTAGTTTGCAACTAAATAAAAGACATGTTTTTAGGCAATCCTGGGAAATATTCTCACAGTTATGTGTGTCTGGATATAGTATTCCTATAGCTAATTATGCTCACATTGCTGGTCTACTTTGACGAAATAGTTTCAGGGAAAATATTGAGAATTATATGTGAATAAAAATGTCCTGCTATTGTTCAAACTTAAAATCCTTATGATTAAAGAAAGGAATAAATCAAGCCAACAATGACTTCCAGGTGCTGAATTAATTCTGACAAATAAAGAACTCTAATTAAAGTTTGGAAACCAACTCACTCGAATGAAATATTGAGATTCATAGCCATTTCACTTCAACTCCGCTTCGCTCTCATCTGTCACATTGCACCCTTTATAACTCACTTTTTCTGGGCTGGGAATATGGCCTAGTGGCAAGAGCGCTGGCCTTGTATAAATGAAGCCCTGGGTTCGATTCCCTAGCACCACTACATATATAGAAAATGGCCAGAAGCGGTGCTGTGGCCCAAGTGGTAGAGTGCTAGCCTTGAGCAACAAGAAGCCAGGGACAGTGCTCAGGCCCCAAGGCCCAAGGACTGGCAAAAGGCCCCAGGACTGGCAAAAAAACAAACAAATAACTTACTTCTTCCACCTTCTCAGTTTCAGATTTTTCCATGTTTATTCTCCAAAATTCTTTCCTGAATTCCAGATTTGTATTCAACTGCTGACACGGTGTCTGCTTACCACTTTTTTTTTTTTTTTTTTTTTTTTTGGCCTGTCATGGGGCTTGCGCACTGTCCCTCAGCTCTTCAGCTCAAGGCTAGAGCTCTACCACTTGTGCCACAGCACCACTTCTCATTTTCTGGTAGTTAATTGGAGATAAGCATCTCACAAACTTTACTGCCAGGGCTGGCTATGAACTGTAATCCTCAAATCTCAGCCTCCTGAGTAGCTAGGATTATATGGGTGAGCCCTGGCACCCAACTGGCTTACCACCATTTTAGGCTTAAAGTTTCTAGAACTGAACTGTACATCCTTGAACTTCCCTCTTCCTGCCACACTGTGGGGCAACAGAAAAGATTCCCTGTACACACACACCCTTAACCTCAACAACCTCAACAAGTGGCTACATCATCTTAGTTGTTCAAAGAAAAAGCATTTGTTCTTGGTCTCTCTTATTCTTTATATTTCAGTCCTAATTTCCAGCAAGCCTGTTGAGTAATTTCTTCAAATGTTAGCCATGGTTCTCCCAGTCCTCTGTAATAATTCTCTGATCCATAGTGTCTCTCCTTTCCCCTTTCCTTTTTCCTCTTTCCTCTCTCTCTTTCCCTCTCTTTCTTTCTCTCTCTCTCTTTCTCTCTCTCTCATACAGCAAAGTTGTGCTAGGGGGGAATGAGATACAAGGTAACAAACAGTACAAGAAATGTATCCAATGCCTAATGTATGAAACTGTAACCTCTATGTAATTCTGTTTGATAATAAAAAATATATATAAAAAATCTAAATGCTCTATTGAATGGCAACTCCTTTGTACAACTACTTAAAAAATAAAAATATTCAAAAACAACAAAACAAACCACCACCACCACCAACAACAACAAAAAACTCCTAACTCATGCAACATGAAACATTCTATTGGGTCTCCAGGATGCTCAGATGAAATGAAGACCTTAGGCTTTGTTGTTTTTTTGTTTTTTTTTTGGCCAGTCCTGGGGCTTGGACTCAGGGCCTGAGCACTGTCTCTGGCTTCTTTTTGCTCAAGGCTAGCACTCTGCCACTTGAGCCACAGAGCCACTTCTGGACGTTTTCTGTATATGTGGTGCTGGGGAATTGAACCCAGGGCCTCATGTATACTAGGCAAGCACTCTTGCCACTAGGCCATATCCCCAGCCCCCAAGACCTTAGGCTTTGTTAGAGACTACAAGATCACCACTTGTAACTTTCTGTTTCCAGACATTTCAGCTCCTCTGTTATTCCAATCACAGGTGCTTCTCACCTCCTCCTCCTTTCTCTGAAATGACTCCTTTCATTAATACTGATTATTATTTCATATTTTCCAGCACCCAAAACTACGTTGAAGTCTTAGTGTGCAAATAGATCATTCATTTGTAAATTTGAATCTAGTCTGTTGCATAACTTCTTTTACCAAGAATGGAAAAGCTAGATTGGAAATGAAAGTTCTCTGGAAAATACTTTAGTTCTATGTTCTACTTTTTTGAGGAAAAATATATAATCCTCTTTGTGGTCTTTGAGCCTTTATTATATACATATATACATATGTATGTGTGTGTTTAGTCTTTTCCATACACTAAATTCTAAGTCATAGCAAGGAAAAGACAATTTCTCAATTATCCTAGAAATGTTTTAGAAGAGCCCTTTCCAGATTCTAATTGCAGCCAGTTCCTTGCTTTTAAAAACTATTCTAATTAATGATTTGACATACAAGACAATTATGATATAGTAAAGGCAAAAAAGCATATAATGGCATAATTATATTTAAAAAGTGCTATGGGGATAATGTAAGTGAAATGACCTGCTGGTCTCACTGTTTCTTCTGTCCAGTGTGTCAGAGATATTTCATATTTCTTCTCATTTGTGAAAGGTTAGGGAACCTGATCTTTTATTAGACCACACAGGGTCTAATTTTGCAAGTTGAAGCACTTTTTTTGTAGATGATGAACTCGATGGAGCTAAATTCAATGTGGCTGCTGGGAATCAGTAAAGAAGGTTGGGGGGAGGGGATCACAGGACTAAAGCAATTAGGGATAAAGACTTCAAGAATTTTCACTATATTTTTCCACAGTAGCAAAATAATACATTTTCAAGTGGAACAAAAGGCAGGAATATAATATTAACATCAAGATTAGAAATGTACTGACTGAATATAAACATATGTGATACTTACGTGAAAATAATCCAAGATCTATTTCTATACCTAGGAAGCAAATGGGATATAAATGAATAGGAAAAAAAATCTGAGAACTGTTCATTATTGACTACTTCACTGGGTTTGATAACTCTTATGGAATACACCATGTTTTTAATATTATAGAAATAAACTAAATTATATGGAAGATATTTCATTAGTGTTAAATAACTTAAATAATGACTGTTTCTTTCTTTGGTGCTTTGTTGTCCTCTAGGAACTTAGCAGATGACATTAATATTTATTTTTCTCTATTTTAGCTTCTAATTAGATCTGATCAAATGTACTTGATTGATTCTTTGATTAACGATTTCTCAATTCCCTTAATTATAAATACTTACACTAATAACTGTCTGCCTTACAGGAATATGTTGTTACTGACTAACATCCAAAAGTTTCTAAGAAAACATCTGCCTGTGCAGAACTCAAACCTCTGAATAAAAACACTGAATAACTTTACATAAATGTGGCTGGTGATATCCTACAGATACTGGATATTCTTGCAAAATCATAATTCTTTTTTAGAGGCAGGCTCCAATCTAACTTAGCATAGATAGTAAGGTATCTGCAAAAATCAGAATGTGGGGTCAGATATGCATTTAATGTTTACCACAACCCATCAGCAAAGGGAAATTGCAGATGCAGGTCTCTCCCAATGGTGCTGTGTACTCTTCGGAATTCCAAACAATTTGTTCCAGTTATATTATAATTTGGAAGATAAATAGTGTGGCTAACTTCATTGCCACCACTATCAATTCTCAATAATGGAGTCATGCAAGACTGGGATTAAAGACAAGGATCAAACTAAGAAACGTAAGAGGAAGACAGAAAGAAGAGTGAAGAAGAAAGGATCCAAAAGTGACAGCAAAATCTGTGATTTACTACAAGTCCTGGCAAGGACTTGCCTCACAGTTGCACAATCCAAGCTGTTTCCAAAATAATTTCCATAGGAAATTTCACATGAAAATTTCAAAATGTAAGTGACGCTTGCCAAAAGCAATTATTGAAAACACTTTGGTATGTGTTTTGTAATACTATATGAAATAATGCTTCAATTTCCTGTCAGGAGGAATAAAGCCTCATTGATCTTAGAAATCTACCAAAACTAGTTCTGGAGTTCTGTCTTTGTGACAGTGCTTTAATTTAGAGCAGAGCAATAATATATTAGTGACAGCATAGTGTAATGTGTCACATAACGGTTCTGCTTTTCATCCGTGAGCTAATAACAGCGGCAGTTTATGACTTGCATTGCTGAGATGATTAATAAATGTAAGTACATTTTTCACCATCTGGTTAGAAATTTCTATTGCTCTTTTGTGAGTTGCCTAGTGAGTTTCATACCGAATTTATGGTACTTATTTTTACTTTTGCTTATTGATTTGTAAGAATCTTTTATAAATTATAGATACTTGTCTTATGTCACTTTTAAATGTTTTGAATATCTGTGCACTATATTCTGTTTCTCTGTTAACTCTCGCACTGCTTTACATTTTTTACACAGTCAGATACCCTCATGGCTGAAGCTAGTTGAATACTATGAGAACAGCTTGTCTCTCTAATATTCTATTTCTTTCTGTTTTTAATTTTATTACTGCTATAGTTAGAATTGCAACATTTATTGTTTTTCCATCAGAAATACACTTACTTACAACTTCCTCTTTCTTATGATCAAATTTCACAAATAATTTAATAAGGCATTAATTCAACAATCCATTCTTTCTTAGGTGGTATGGTTAACTTTAGGATACATAGATTTTTTTTCCAAGAAAGGGCCAATCCTTGAAGACTTTATCTGGCAACACTGGTTTTGTTTTCTGTCCTCGTATATGAATACTAAATTTTTATAAAACGTTAAATTTTTGTACAGCACTAAAATTTTATAATGGCACTCAGAAACTTACGTTTCTATCTACAAGGCTTAATTCTTCCCAGCAACTCTCCATTTATATTTATTTTTAAAAATTGACTTAATTATCTAAGAACTTTTTTCTTTTCTTTTCTTTTTTGCCTGTCCTGGGGCTTGAACTCAGGACTTGAGCACTGTCCCTGGCTTCTTTTTGCTCAAGACTAGCACTCTGCCACTTGAGCCACAGTGCCACTTCTGGCCATTTTCTATATATGTGGTGCTGAGGAATCGAACCCAGGGCTTCATGTATACAAGGCAAGCACTCCTGCCACTTGAACTTAATCCCAGCCACAGAACTTTTTTCATATATATTTATTTTAAAATATTTTAGAGTACACCAGGATAATTTTAGAATTAACTCCAAGTAATCCACTCTCTAAGTTGGACTGGTATTGCAATTAATTTTAGTAATATACCTAGGAAATTCACACACCTTCAGATTATCTCATTATAGGTTGGGAACACTTTAATTCAACTATTTTATAGTATTTGATTCATTTTCCCAACTTATGTCCTTTTTCTTTTCTAAAATAATATTAATGAAAACTTACCCTGTAATTACAGGAATTGTTTTAGTTACATCTTTTATGCTGAAATTTTAACTTTCTAAATGTACTTTGTTATTATAAATGTGTTGTACAGAGGGATTCCAATTACCTGAGTCATGTGATGAGTGCATTTCCTTTAGTTGTCTCCCCTTACCTCACTCTCTCTCAGTCCCTTCCTCCTGTCTCCACTCATGAGTTGTACAATTCATTTTCATCAATGATTCCTGAGCTCTACTGCTGTACTTACACCCTTCACATTTGACAAATAGTATTTATCCTTCCAAATTATACCTATTTTTGAGAGCCAATGAGTCCTATATTCCTTGATCTTTCATTAGGCTACCTAGTGGAAACTTCCACCATTTTTCAGAAGTAATGAGCACTTGTAGTTCAAAGGGGCAAGAAACTAAGTCATACATTTGACAAAAGTAAGACAACCACCAGAAGTGATGATGCTAGTCTTCTTTTTGTTTGGAGGGAAGGGGGACAACAGTTCTTTTACAATTTCAATTTTAAACTTATTATTGATATAAAACTATTACTCTGCCTTTGATACTTTCACCAGCAATCTTACAGGTTTTAGATATTTGTGATAATGCATACTCTTAATTCTTTTACTTTTAACTTTCTTGACCAATGATTTCAACAATAGTTGCCTATTCCTATTTCCTGGTAAAATATTTTTAAAAAATTACTAGAACCATAATATTTACTGGTAATGGCAGATCTTAGACTCTGTAGGCAGATTTAACAAATGAAACTAGAGGATGCTCAGAGAAAGAATGAATGTATTTGCCTGAGATTTAAATTTAGCTTTCCAGTCTATATATGATCTGGTTGTCTTACCCCCAAGTCATTATATTTCACAGACAATACCAAGAATACCTCCTACAGATGATCATACTGCCCAAAAGTAATAGTTATTTCATTTTTTCTCTCCAAATCATTGCACTTCCTTCAATTTGAAAGAATTAATACATTTCTTTATGATTCATTAAGCCAGTGGAAGTATGTAATATGCTTATTGGAAATGTCTTATTGATCTGTTCATTACTTCTGACTGGTGCATTCTGACTGAGTGAGCCACTCAGGTATTTATCATTTTAACTGGTTGCTCTCCTTTGTGTCTGACCCTTTTCTCCTGTAAATTCCTCTTGAGACTTCAACTAGCCTTGACCTGAGAAACTCTGTGAAAATTTAGGAACATATTCTAGGATGTACTAGATGCATTATTACATTCATTTAAAAAAAAACTACTAATATTAAGTACAGATTCTGAGTGAGCAACATAACTACATTGGATTTGTACTTCTTTTTCATTTCAGATAAATTTGTAAGTTATATAAAACTTAGCAAAGAATTTATAACCAGAAGAAATTACAGTATGAAAGGAAAAGCAGAATTTGCACTAAATTAAGAGGTGTTGAAAAGATTATGAAACAAGCAGTCTTGATTATGGATTGTATCACATTTCCAATGTGAGATTAAGAAGGCATTCTATTAGTTACAGAGAAACGGCTTCAATTTCTGGAAGTGTTGATTTGAGGATAGGAAAAGGAACCCAGTAGCAATGGTGGAAAGGCCTCCTAACAAAATGCTTTGATAATAATAGACATAAACTACTGACATTCAGGTATTTTAATTTATTTGTTTATTTGTTTTGTTTTTGTTACCAGTCCTGGGGAGTGGACTCAGGCCTGAGCACTGTCCCTGGCTTCTTTTTGTTCAAGGCTAGCACTCTACCTCTTTAGCCACAGCGCCAGTTCCGGCTTTTTTCTATATACATGGTGCTGAGGAATCAAACCCAGGGCTCTACGTATATGAGGCGAGCACTTTACCACTAGGCCATATTTCCAGCCCCCATACAGGTATTTTAAAAAGCATTGACAGTAATAATAATAACATAAAACTGAATCTTCAGAAGTAAATTGAAAAGAGAGACACAGAGACAACAGAGTTTTGCTGTTCCAAAAGCTCATGGTAACGTTGAAAATCAAGTTTCTTGAGTAGCTTTAATTTTTCAGATTGTGGATATTGAATTCAGGGCCTGGGTGTTGTCCCTGAGCCACAAACTTTGTGATTAGGCTATTGCTCTGCCCTACAACTTGAGCCACAGTGCCACTTATGGCTTTTTTTTGAATAGTGCATTGGAGATAAAGAGTCTTGTGGTATTTTCCTGCCCTGGCTGACTTCAAATTGTGACCCTCAGATCTCAGCCTCCTGAGTAGCTAAAGATAAAAGGTGTGAACCGCCAATGCCTGGCTAAGAAACTTCTTTTTTTCCAGTATCCCCTGGCTTAAGCTGCTCCTTGTGATTTGTTTAGTTTTGCTTTATGTTTGACACACTGTTTCACTAGATTTGCCTCAACCTCACAGTTCCCTGTCTCTGCCTCGGGAGTAGCTGGATTAGAGACATGCAGCAACAAAACCTCACTCAAATTTTTAATTCTGAAGTAAAAATAATTCTGAATTCTACTATGTTTGTTACCAACTTAGTAAAAGTTAAAGAATTCCATGGAATTTGCTGGCATATTGACAACATTAAAATTAAATAATGCCTTCCCCATTGGGTTGTAATGGATTTGCTTCTGGGTTATGCATGTACAGTGCCTAATAGTTTAGCATTTCAGTAAGATTCCTAAAATATTTAGGGGTAGGAGGAAAAGTAAATGCTTTGAGTTTTGATAAATTAGTATATGCTAAAATCCAAAGTGAAATGGACAATAGCTACCTAATCTTTCTCTCCTTTGCTCTTTCATTCCTTCCTTTCTTTGTTTCTCTTTCTCCTTTTACTCAGAATGTTCTCTATCTCTCGTTTTCCTTCCTTCCTTCCTTCCTTCCTTCCTTCCTTCCTTCCTTCCTTCCTCCCTTCCTTCCTTCCTTCCTTCCTTCCTTCCTTCCTTCCTTCCTTCTTGTCTGCCTGCCTTCCTGAATTCCTGCCTTCTTGCCCTTCTTCTTTACTTACTTCTCTACTTCCCTCCTTTCTTTTCTTGAATTCCAGACACCCCCCTCACTTGGCTGATTTGATCAATAGACACTCTACCACTTCAGCCACAGCTACAGCCCTGCTCTTTGCTGTTTTATCTAGCAAATTTCACTGCCTGATTGGTCCAAGAATTTTAATATTCCAGATCTCAGCCTCCTGATTAGCCAGGATTACAGGCTTGATTCACTGGTTTTGGTATATTCACTCATCCTCAATATTCCAGTGATCTAACTTCTAAGGTATTTTACCCTGGCACCCAAAAAAATGCAAAATGGCAAGCCATTCTCCTAAATGTGTGCCAATACACATGTGGTCTCAACAGCACAATTGTTTTATGACAGTCCCAGTTTAAGACCATCATTTGTCCTTGTGTCAATCCTTGCCTCATTTCCAAAACCTATGTTTTCACAACTGGAGACTCTCTTCATGCATATTCTCTCATTATTTATTTCAGTGTTTTGGGCAAGAATTAATTTCCACATCTGAAAATTAATGAGAGTCGTGGTTGTGAGTTGTAACTTCGCAGATATACCTTGCTCTCAGCTCTCAGTGGAGAAACACAGCCTGATGCTTATTTGAGGGTTTTTCCTTGCTGTGCTGTAGATGTTATATGCCTTTGTTCTTGAGGACAAACATTACCTTTCTTCTGTGTGTGTGTGGGGGGGGGGGGGTGGAGGGGGGTGGGAGGGGGTCCTGGGCTTGAACTCTGGCCTGGGCACTGTCCCTGAGGTTTAGTTTGTGCTTTTGTTTTGTTTTGTTTAAGGCCCTTGAGCCACAGCTCCACTTTCAGCTTTTTTGGTAATTAATTGGAGGTAAATCTTAGGTACTTTCTTTCCCAGACTGGCTTCAAGCCTCCATCCTTAGAGCTTAATCTCCTGAATAGCTAGGACTACTGGCATGAGCCATTGTTGTCTGGCAATATCTACTTTTCTATTCAAAAAAAATCAAAAAATGAAAACATGTAAGTTCATTATTTCTATATATAATTCATATTGGAACAATTCTGATTGATAAAATGAGACAAAAAAGTTCAGAGTGAATACAATTCCATGTATATCCTCTTTATTTTGATTTGAGTTTTCCTATTGCTTTACATTCCTTCTTCCTGCAGAACCTAAATATGTACTTGTTTCACCTTCCTCAGCTGAACCTGTATTCAGTTATTGAGAAAACAATGAATTGCCAGCATAATTGGGTCTGCTTTCATCCCATCAGCACTATCAGTATTTGATACTATAAGCCATTAACTCCATTTTAGGATTTCTGTCTTTTGACAGCAACTCTTTTCCAGCCACCATTTTTTGATTATTCTTTTCTTTGTCCTGAAAATCAATACAACCTTAAAAAGATGTACCTTTAAGTAGTTGTGTAAAGGAGTCTTAAATCAAAATGTCAGTTTATGAGTACAATGCATCTTTATCAGTCTCACCCCTTTCACCATTCTCTCCCATCTCTCCCAATCTCACCTATACTCTCACATTTCCTGGTTCTATTTTCATCATATATGCCTTGAATATTATGGCTGTACTCTCTCACACTTGCCCTGTTCATTCATAAATAGGTTGATTGCATTATTTTCTCTGCCCCTTCTCTCTCTCTCAAAACACATATTTTGATGCCATCCCTAGATCTATAGATTTTTATATCAAATTCAGTATTGGGGAAAATTATTCATCAAAATGTTTTTCAGGCACATATATATATATATATGAACAAAAAAGAATGTATTCTCCTCTCAGAATTAGATTCTAAATGAGTAAAATAGTCAAAATTGAAATTTAAAATATATATGTGTGCCTGTGTGAGTGTGTGTGTGTGTGTGTGTGTATGTGTGTGGGGGTCATGGAAATTAGATTTGAGTGGAGAAAATAAGCAAAAATAGGATATTGCTTTCTACAACTGAAGGTAGAGGAAAGTAACAGTAGATATCGTGTTAAGAGAATTGGTACCCATATTTCATAGAGATTTTTAGAAGAAGAGCATTAAATTATTGATATTCTAATATTTTCAATATGGCTCCTGGCCTGTACATTTTCTCTTGTGTTTAATCTAACTAAAAATTGGCATATGCAGGAGTGAGTCCATGCTGCAGAACAATTGAAGGGTTAGTTCAGCAGAATACATACCAGGAAGTTGAAATGCATCTTGACTGAAGATGAAAGAAAGAAAGAAAGAAAGAAAGAAAGAAAGAAAGAAAGAAAGAAAGAAAGAAAGAAAGAAAGAAAGAAAGAAAGAAAGGAAGGAAGGAAGGAAGGAAGGAAGGAAGGAAGGAAGGAAGGAAGGAAGGAAGGAAGGAAGGAAGGAAGGGGGAGAGAGAGAAAGAAAGAGAAAGAAAGAAAGAAAAAAAGAAAGAAAGAAAGAAAGAAAGAAAGAAAGAAAGAAAGAAGGAAGGAAGGAAGGAAGGAAGGAAAGAAAGAAAGGAAGGAAGGAAGGAAGGAACGAAGGAACGAAGGAAGGAAGGAAGAAAGAAAGAAAGAAAGAAAGAAAGAAAGAAAGAAAGAAAGAAAGAAAGAAAGAAAGAAAGAAGAAAGGAAGGGAAGGAGGGGATAGGGAGAGGATAAATACATAAAAGGAATGAATATAATTTATAATAGTGTATTCACATAAAAATGAAGCAGGAAAACTGAGGAGATGGGTGAGAATGGAAGAGACGGTAGAGAGAATGCTGGAAGGGGTGACTTCAATCAAGATGCATTATTGACATAAGAAGGCATGGGAAGTAGAAACACTTGGTGAAACTACTTGAATAAAATAATGAGAAATGAATAATATTTAGGATTTTAAACAGTAAAGTGCACATGTATAAAAATACATCAACACAAGATAGCTATTGAATTATTGTTGACATATATGACTGTTGACCCTTGCCACAACTGAGAGACCATTATAATTAAGGTAAAAACAAATATTGTCTTATATTTCTCAATTACTTCCTTTAATGGTCCTTAATCCAATATGGATTGTGTCTTCATAAAACAGTCATATAGGAAACATACACACACACACACACACACACACACACACACACACACACACTTACACATACGCAGTAGGAAAGACAATGAGAATACTTAGTAAGAAGAAGGCTATTTTGCAAGCCAAGAAAATAACCTTGGAGCAAATCCTTACTTCCCAGTACTGCTGACATCGTGGTCTCAGATGCCAAGTTCCCGAAAGTAGAAGACTGATACTGGAATGGGGAATTACTCTTGGAGTTTTGTTAATTATAATGAAACAAACAGGGAACAATATCACTTATTTATCCATTCTATGACAGAAACTGTTAATATAGTAGTTTATAATATTTTTAAATGTTGAGTTGCAAAGAACAACTCCAACCTTCCCAGCCCATTCGTTTCTTCTTTTGGTCAGTTTGCTACCTAATCTAATTGAAAGCTACTGTAATTTGAGTACAGTTTGCCTGCAACCCCACAAGCCCATGTGTTGAGAGCTTGGTTTTCAGTATGAAAACAAGCATCTTTAATTTTAAAAGCTGGGCATTGGTGACTCACACCTGTAATCCTAGATCCTCAGGAGGCTGAGATCTGTGGATCACAGTTCAAAGCCAGCCTGGGCAGAAAAGTTCATGGGACTAGAATCTCAAATTATCCAGCAGAAAGCTATAAAGTAGAGGTGTGCCTTGAGTGGTAGAGCATTAGCTTTGAGTGAAAAAAGGTCAGGGACAGGGTCCAGTCCCTGAGGTCAACCCTCAGTACCTGTACAAATAAAAGGGAGGGGGGATACAACTAATAGGAAAGAGGGTGGGTCCTTTTGGTGGGAAGACCTTAAGGACAATTGAGATGTGACTTGTGAAGAGATGGTGGGAGCTGATTAATTTTTATTAAAATATTACTATGGCAGTCTAATTATAGCTTTCACCGAAACCATGTTAATACTATCAGCCATGTTCCTGCACATGCACCCACAACTGCTGTCCCCAAAGTTCCCCAAACCCAAATTCAGGGAATCATGATGCCCTTGAACCTCCAAAACTGTTCATTAAATAATCATCTTCTCAAGTAGCTTACCTTTGAGGGTTTTTTTTTCTTTAATTGAGGTAAAGAAAAGCTCATAAATACAAGCAACATATTGAATAAAACAAATTGTCCTCAGCTATTACAGTTTTCCTAAATTAAAAACTACTGTAAGTGACATTTGCAAAAAACCTTTGCTCCATCTTGATGATACAAACTCGTTTTTCTGTTTCTTTTTTTTCCTGTATAAAATACTACTGCAAATGA
Organism: Perognathus longimembris pacificus; assembly: GCF_023159225.1. Classification (NCBI taxonomy): domain Eukaryota; kingdom Metazoa; phylum Chordata; class Mammalia; order Rodentia; family Heteromyidae; genus Perognathus; species Perognathus longimembris. The sequence goes on from NC_063184.1 coordinate 9,362,277, forward strand.
GAATTATGCAATAGATCACCAATGGGTAAGTCTAAACTATAAAAAGATGAAGATAAATTGGCTGGCAAATTCAGTACTGGAGAAACATCTTAGCCATAAGGCATCCTACCAGTCTCCCCTCCCCTATATGAGATGGTCCTGCCACAGCATCTCAACTTTGAAACAAACAGCAGAAAGCCTCTCAGGCAGGTTCTGAGGCAGGTTCTGTCCCCATGTTGAGTGGAAATGCTTAGAAGACCAAGGAAACCATGAGCTGGGATAATCTTGCCTATGGCAGCATAAGCAAAGAGCATCCATGGGGCCTGAGCAAGAGTCTGCTCTATCCCCCTAGGGAAAAAAAATGCCATCACATTCTGCCTCCTCAGACTTGGGAAATGCCTTCCCTGCCTATCAAGCCACAGAGCCTTCTATCTAATGATCCCAGGTGGCTGGAAAGTGCTGGGAAGGGAAATTCCCTCTATCAGGGAACTGCCTGGTCAAGAATGTCACTTCTAGGGCTGGGGATATAGCCTAGCGGCAAGAGTGCCTGCCTCGGATAAACGAGGCCCTAGGTTCGATTCCCCAGCACCACATATACAGAAAACGGCCAGAAGCGGCGCTGTGGCTCAAGTGGTAGAGTGCTAGCCTTGAGCGGGAAGAAGCCAGGGACAGTGCTCAGGCCCTGAGTCCAAGGCCCAGGACTGGCAAAAAAAAAAAAAAAGAATGTCACTTCTGATCAGTTTATCATAGATTGTTTTTCTCCACTAGCCACATCAGTGACTCATGCTGCAGAAACTCTTATTTCCCACTTGGACTTGGGCAGCACTGAATCAACAAGGCAAACAAAAATAGGGCCATAAAATGTTTGGAAATTAGATTTCTATCAGGACCCCAATAAAACCCAAGAGGATGAGTACACTTACAAATAAAAAATTTGCACAGGAATCTCAACTCAACATAGTAGACCCAGTGTTCAATACACCACCAAAATTTGCTACCAAGGAAGGAAAATCACAACTGAAATGAAGAGGATGCTGATGCCAGTATTGAGATGAGCCCAGTTAGAATCATCTGACCACTACATTAACTCAGTATAACAGCAAATGCCATAAGAAGCAATTACTAATTCTCTTAAAAGAAATGGGAAACCTCAACCACAAAAGAAAATATTAACCAAATCAAATTCAATTACTTGACATAATACAACTGCCCCAAATTATCCTAGATTGGTTCAGTAATACACTGAAGATGACAGAATGTAGACTTAGTGAACAGTACAATATTTAGGACAATACAATAGAAATTTACTAAGCCAAACGGATAATAATAGACTTAAAAGCAGGGCACTTGTCTCTCAAACTTATAATGCTAGCTACTCTTAAAGCCAGCCCACAGCACGAAAGTCCATGAGAGTTTTATCTCTGTAGTGATTATTTTAAATTATGTTATATAATTCAGATTCTTACAACTCAACATGAAGTCACTGAATCCTGCAGAACATTCTAATTATCACTGAAGAGAGAATATTCAGTTATCATATGCAGTCTTCAAAGGAAACAGCATCTAGTATAGTTAGAAGCTGCCAATATCATATATACATTTCTTGTTAATGTATATATACATATATATATCCTATTAAATTGGAAATCCTCATCCTATATACTTTGGGTGAAACAGTTCAGCTATACTAACAATTTTTCTTGTCTTAACATTTTTATTAGCATAAGTTAGTTTTAAGAGTTTATATTAACATATTCACCTATTTTTAATGTAACTTCAATTAAACTTCAATGTTATACCCTCATATTTATTCCCAAACTAATCCCAACACCTTAACTATTTCCTTATCACATTTGTTCATGGAATATTTTGACTGTATTCACACCATCATAGCCCCATCTGTTCTATCTTCTCCTCACAATATCCATACCTGGTAAATACCCAATTTAGATTTCTACCAATTATTATGTATATGATCTTTTGATCTCTGTATAGATTTCTAAGCATCATAATCATAGGTTTTTGTAATATATACACACAGAAACACTTAATATTCATCCCATAGAGAATTAACAAGAGTTCCATTAGTAAGTAAGCCAAACAATCCATAAAGAGAGATGAAAACAAAGAAGTAAACAGGGGCAGAATTATTTCTGTAGTTGTACTTCCTTACTAAGTTATACCAATCCATGTGCTGACAGGAGGAATATATCCAAAACCAACCAGTGCTGTTTCCAAGAAAATTCCAGAAACGGAAATTTTCTGCCATCCTTTGACCACGGTATAGGTTGTGATCACTGACGATCTCTGGACATGGACACAGGCCTGGAAGTACACAAAGTTCAGACTTCAGGATGTTAAGTGACTTCCTAAATTAGTAAATGCAAATTAGGTGGAGAACCAAAGATAGAGTACTATAATTGCATCACTAAACCACACATTACTTTTGAGTGAATCCTAAGACTGTGTAATGTGTTTGGGATTAAAGTGCACAGGAGAAACTTCCTCTGTTGTCCAAGAATAGGAGATGGAGGCAATTGTATCCCAACATCTCAACAAGCCACAGATAAATATTTGAAAATGAAATTCGGTTGGATGACACACTGCTTTCAGAATAAGATTTGTTACTAGTGTTTATGTCAGGGTTTAAAAAGAAAGCTCTCTTAAAAATTCTGGCTTATGGCTGGGACTGTGGCTTAGTGGTAGAGTGCTTGCCTAGCATGCATGAAGCCCTGGGTTCAATTCCTCAGTGCTAAATAAACAGAAAAGGCCAGAAGTGGCACTGTGACTCAAGTGGTAGAATGCTAGCATTGAGCAAAAAGAAGATTAGGAACAGTGTCCGGGCCCTGAGTTCAAGTCCCATGACTAGCAAAAAAAAAAAAAAATTTCTAGCTTAATTATGATGTTGCTGATAGTATTTTATATATATATATATTTATATTATCAAACTGAATTACAGAGAGGTTAGAGTTTCATACATTAGGCTTTGTATACATTTCTTGTACTGGTTGTTACCTCGTCCATTTTATCTGGCTTAGACCATTTGTTTCTATATTAGAATTATATAGATAATTTGTCTAGAAAATTTGAAAAAAATTAAAGGAAAATGATGTATCATTGATGCAGGAAATAAAATGTATTGTAAGTCATAGGTTGATGATAATGTGCTCTAGTCAAATAATGATGGCTCATTTTAACCAATGAACCACAATTTAAAAAAAAAGAATTTTACATTGTACTATACCCAACAAAAAATTGTGACATATATTACTCAAAGTGGAAGCAATTTTGATTACTTGCAATGTGCTTTTCTAGTTTCGATTTTATTGGATTATTTCCTTGATATTTAAAATGCTAAGTAACTCCACCATAGTGAGTGCAAGCCAAGGGCAGTTTGATCTATTCTAAATTACTGAGAGGAATGTCTAGATAAGGTGTGTACCATAAGTACCCTGAGCCCCTCTCACCAGTATAGCTTAACTATGGTTAACAGAACATTGTAAGAAAGTAGGTCTTCTTATTCCTTCATAGTGAGACATAAAACTATTCATCATCTTTCTCTTTTTGTTGTTTTTGTGTCAGAACATAGAGAGTTTCTCTTCCTAGCTCAAATTCTCTCTTCCTAGAAACTGTGCTTGTCAAGTTAATTTTCTCTTTTTTTGGTCATTCAACAAAGCTTCTGGGGCTGGGGATATGGCCTAGTGGCAAGAGCGCTTGCCTCCTATACATGAAGCCCTTGGTTCGATTCCCCAGCACCACATATACAGAAAATGGCCAGAAGTGGCGCTGCTGCTCAAGTGGCAGATTGCTAGCCTTGAGCAAAAAGAAGCCAGGGAGAGTGCTCAGGCCCTGAGTCCAAGGCCCGGGACTGGCAAAAAAAAAAAGAGTCTAACAAAGCTGCTTATGAATACAATGTGTTTCAATCAATGCAACCTTTTTGAATATTTTCACCCTGCCTTCCCAACCTTCCTTTTTTCTTCCCCGCCCCCACTCCCCCCAAGTCTTAGGGCTCAAACTCAAGGCCTAGCTGCTGTCCCTGACGTTGTTTTTGTTGGTGGTGATGATGGTGGTGTTTTTTGTTTTTGTTTTTGTTTTTGTTTTGTTTTTTTTGCACTAGGCTAGTGCTTAACACTTGAGCAACAGCACCACTTCCAGCTTTTTCTGAATATTTGATTATTATTACTATTATTACTATTATTACTATTTTTGTTGGTCATGCATGGGGCTTGAAATCAGGCCCAGGCTCTGTCTCTGATCATGTTTGCTCAAGGCTAGCACTCAACCACTTGGAGCCAGAGCACCACTTCTAGTTTTTTGGTGATTCATTGGAGATAAAGAGTCATGGACTTTTCCTGCTGTGTCTGGCTTTGAAGCATGATCCTCAGATTTCAGCTTCCTGGTGTGAGCTACCAGGTGTGAGCCACCAGAGCCTGCCTCCAAAGTTTTTTGCTTTTGTTTTTGTTTTTGAACTCTAAGTATTTTACTTAAATTTCTACTATCTATTTGACATTTACTCAACAACATTTCATTGACTAAATAAAATACTTCCTCCACTTAAAATACTCACAATTTTTGCTTCTCCTTTACAACCAAATTTCCGGAAATTATTTTTATTGAATTATTTTCTCGATATCTTTTCTTCTTTTTATTGTAATTATCCATGATATGAAATTTGCCATCATAATTTTAAATCAACTATTTTCCCCTAAGGACACAGCCATCTCTGTAACATCCCATTGCTTTACTCAGAGGTCCCTGACAATGATTTATTGCCTATTCTCTCTAACTCTTATTGTTTATTTCTGTTGTTATCGATAAATTCAGCATTTCCTCAAGCTTCACCATGGGGGTTTTCCTTTATCACTCTATTTTCTGACTATTAGTCTTAATTTTCAGTAAATCTCCATATGAAGCATCTATATGAAATGTATTTCTAAATTTATACCTCTCTCTAAAAGAGACCTTTCTTTGGAGTTTCAAACTAAAAATGTTTTTTTGATATATTTCCCATTTATCTTTTCTTAATCATATCTGTCAGTTAAACAGTAATGAATGATAATAAGTATAGCACTTAGAATTCTTCTGTCCAAAATTAAGTGGGATTAAATCCTAAAGCCTAAAATAGTAGCCAGTATCTTATAATTGATTGTTGTTAATAGCTTCACTAATTCATCTTAGCAACTAAAAATTTGAATGTCATTTCAAATATCCTTAATGTTACTCCATTGTTCTTAACGTGCAAACATCTTAGAGAAGCGGGGAAACTAGCAGTGGCCTAGCTGATCTCACACTACCCATCTTGCCATTTCACTCATCCTTAATCCAAATCCAGGTACTTTGTCCTTCTTTGTGCTGATGCAATATTAGCTTTCACAATTTATCAAACATAGTTTGTACTATTAATTATATATATGATATAAATCATATGTATATATGTATGATATATGCATATATTTCATATAATATACATAAGCATATGTAATATGTATATATATATTACATAATATGTATATACATACAGATATAATAATTATTTTGTCTCTCTGTTCTTCTATGGAGATTTGAGCCATGTCCATTGTTCCTCAACCTTGGGTCTCCTGAGTCCATAATTAACACTAAATATTAGTGTTAAAAATGTATCTGAGACACTTGAGAGAGTAATTTCTATAGTTATAAGAAAATGCATATGGCATGTTAAAGAGATTACTTTGACAATAATAAATATTAATTGTTATAAATAGATGATTTTTTAAAAAATTATTTATTTCTTTGTTGTCAAAGTGATGTACAGAGGGGGTCACAGTTTCATGTAAGGCAGTGAGTACATTTCTTATCCAACTTGTTACTTCCTTCTTCATTTTTCCCCATCTTCCCCCTCCCTATTTTTCTCCCCCCATGAGTTGTATGGTTTGTTCACTGCAAATAGTTTTGTAAGTATTGCTGTTGCATTGGTTTGTCTTTTTTTTTTTTTTTTTTTTTTTTGCCAGTCCTGGGCTTGGGTTCAAGGCCTGATCACTGTCCCTGGCTTCTTTTTGCTGAAGGCCAGCACTCTACCACTTGAGCCACAGCACCAATTCTGGCCTTTTCTATATATGTGGTGCTGAGGAATCAAACCCAGGTCTTCATATATACGAGGCAAGCAGTATACCAATAGTCCATATTCCTAGCCCCATAAATAGAGGATTTTTATAAAACCTGTTTCTTTAGAAAGTTAGATCGCAATCTAAACATCAAATGTAGTTTGGATTATTTCTTTCTTAGAAATTTTCCCAGTTCCAAGTACTTCAAAAGACCACAATTATACAATTTAGCTACAATTGTATAATTTGACAAAAATTACATGATTACATTTTGCAAGTAGGGCATAGACTTGAAGACTAAAATAATTTCAACTCATAGAAAATTTTTAAATGACAATAATTAGAATCTGTCAGAGATTAAAGTAACTAGAAAATTGTCTTAAATAAACAATTTGTATGCAATTATATTGGGAAACTTATACCTATATGAAAGAAGAAACTTTTATTAAAAATATCTCAGCCTGGCACCAGTGGTTCATACCTGTAATCCTAGACAACTCAGGAAGCTGAAATGTGAGGATTACACACAAAGCCAGCCATGGTAGGAAAGTCCATGAGTCTTATCTCCAGTTAACCACCAGAAAACCGAAAGTGGTGCTATGACTCAAGTAGTAGAGTACCAGCCTTGAATTCAAGGACAGCTCTCAGGCCCAGTGTTCAAGCCCCATGACTGACATAAATAGATAAATAAAATATGTTAATCACAAAATGTATCAGTTTTTTTTGAGAAACATTATGAATAAATTTAATCTGAAAGTAGCTATCTAATTTACTTGGGGATATGCTTCTATATATACATGTATGTATATGTATATGTATACGTATATATGTATGTATATATGTATATGTATATGTATGTGTATGTGTATATGTATATATATATATATAACCCTTGCATGAGTCTCTTGTACCCACAGACTGAAACTAGTGAAACTTTTGTGTCATCTTGTATCATGATATAGCCAAATCAGAAGAACGTACATCAGCTAACTGTCTGCTTCAGGTATAACTATTTCCCACTGACATCTGTGGTTAGACAAAGACCAGTGAAAGCCTCAACTCTGCTCTTCCTCACCATTTCCATAAGTGTCATCATTGAAATTATTTCAAGGTGTCATGGTTTTCAGAAGGTATTGTCTTCTGCCATCTAAGTGGAAATGGCTGATTACTGATTGTTCAAGACAGAAGAAAAGGAATAGTAAACATTTCCCTGTCCTCTTTTGGTATCTAAAGCAGGACCCCTGTGTTCCTACAATGCTGTATCTGAAAATCATATTGTCACTCTCTGTTCATCTTGAAGGTAGAGTCTAGTCTCATTAATTGGCTGGTGACTGATTCAGCTCTTTTCCATTTCACTTTTTGCTTCACAACAAACTCACTCAGAAATGTTCATCAAAAGATTTTGGCATATAGCAGCGTACTGGTGGCCCTCCCCTGTAATCCTAGTTACTCAAGAGGCTGATATATGTGGATTGAAGTTCAGAGCCTGCTCAGGAAGGAAAGTTTTGAGACTCTTATCTCCTGGGGCTTAAACTCAGGGTGTAGGTATTTGACCTTAGCTTTTCTGCTCATGGATGTTGTTCTACCACATGAACCACAGCTCCTCCCCCACCCCCACCCTCCCCTTCAGCTTACTGTGGGTAATTGAAGATAAGAGTCTTACAGAATTTCCTGTCCTGGCTGGCTTTGAACCATGATTGTCAGACATCAGTCTCCTGCGTAGCTAGAATTACAGTGAGAGACATAGGTGCCCTACTCAACTTCATAGATCTTGAAACATTCTTCACCCATTCTGTGCCACCTGAGCAATGGAGAGGGTATTCATATTTACCTCAATACTTTTGTTTCAATGGCTGAAAGGGCAAACAGATTCATATAGATGGCCAAGATGGTGACTCCTTACTGCTACGTTCCTTCTATCGATGCACCTGAAGGTAAGTGGTCAACGAAGATATGTATGGACAGTAGGGATGGTTGTGATGTTAATTGAGGAGAAATGCTTTCCTTTCCACTTTCACTTTTTCATTATATGATACCTAACATGATCTGTCTAATTATCAGTCTTTGTTTTGCAATTGGCTACCTTTTAGGTATTTTCAACCATAAATATCCACAAGAACTCTCTCTGTTTCTCACAGAAAATTAATGAGATATATCTATGGAGAAATTATAGAATGTATCTACACATTTATTTCAGTCACTATATCAGTCTGCATGGTTAAACAGGCACTCAAAGGAAAAACTACAACCTAGATGAATTTATTTGACAATTTCATAATAGCAACTATCATTGCTAGGTCCTATCATATAAATCCCAAATCTTTTATTTTCACTTCATTATTCTTTACAAAATGCCCTTGATACAAATGTTTGTGCTATTTTTATATGCCTCTTTCTATCCTTAAAAATAATCTGGAAAGAGTAATATTGTCAAGAAGCATTGCATTCAAAAACTAATTTCTCAAATGGGAACTCCTATGTGCAACCACTAAAAGATAATAAAACTTTATTTGGTAGTGTAAAGGAATGTCTTAACATCGCTATCCTTGTTTGGTCTTTTAATGTTATATTGCTAGATAACTATTTAGCACTCCTTGCTGCTGTTCTCTAAATGGTAATGTGAATTAGAGAATAGGTTACTCAGTTCTTAAGTCCCTGCCAAAAAGATTCACTCCATGTCTTATCATTCCAAAACCAAACTATTGATAGGTCACTGAACTATTAAGCCATTTTGAAAATAAATGATACTTCAAAGTCAAATATTAAGGACTTCTTTGTGTATGTAATAACTTCCATAGTAGTCCTTTAGGAAGAAATTATTGCAAATACTTATATCTGTACAACACTATGATCCAAATTGCAAAAGCAGCTTCTCACAAGCTTATGAAAATTTGCTAAGCAACACAATTAGCAGTTTTCCCATGCTAACTAGAAGTTTCATAAAGATTTAGAACTTCTTAAAAGTTATACCCATTTGTACTACCTCAAGAAAGGAATCAATTACCATGGCAATTGTCAAATTAAATTTTTGTATTATTCTAATGAAGTTATAGATGAAGTTGAGCATTATATTATAAGACACTGGCTAATCTAGAAACTTTTCTTCTGGGCAAATATTCTGTGTATCTATAATGGCATATTCTTCATTAAAGGTGCCTGTTGAGAAAAATTATTTCCGGGCCAATCCAGTGAAAATGATGGAATCACTCCACTGCCAATTACTTTTGTACTGTATTTAAAACAAACACTAAAGTAAGAACATTTTGTTTTAGCACCAAACAGCTACTTCTGTACCTAAGATGCCATCATTTATCATAGTCAATTAGTATTACAACCCCTCAGTATTTCAGAAAGGTTAAATAATATGTGAATTGCAAGCCATGGTAATCTAGTGATTATAATTTTAAGAGATGAACTATATCCATGATGGCCAACAAGAATTCCAGTAGAGGAGGCCTTGGGGTAAAAATTCACTGCATCCTAGTTTAGTTCTTGCTTCTCACTCCTACAGGCATAAATGAAGTGTCAAATGAGATATGTAAAAAGTTCTTCTTATGGATATCATTCCTTCTTCAGTGATATTTCCTCCTTTCATTTTTCACTACGTTCCTAATAGTGAAAATATTTGAGTCAACAGATTCTTCAGTTATTTTATTCCAAGCTGAAGGAGTTTTACACACATTTCTCTTACCATGCAGACTATCCTGATATCTTGAAAGTTAATGTAGGAATCAATATCCAAGAATCTCCCATTATCAATCATGCAAGGTTCCACTGAGAAGAGCAGCAATGATGGCTCATTCCCTGAAAGAGTGTGTGTACATTCATGCATCAAGGAAGACTGGAAACTGACTGAGGGTAGTAATGGGTAGTTTGTGGTGTCTTGGTATAAAATATTAATTGGATGGAATGACAGCATATTCTATCAAATCAAAAGTTAAGTGTCATGTTCAAATCCATATTCTGAGAGTAAGCATAAAAATAACACATTTCACCAAACACTGGTGACTCATGCCTGAAACCATAGTTGTTCAAGAGACTGGGATCATTGGGGCTGGGGATATAGCCTAGTGGCAAGAGTGCCTGCCTCAGATACACGAGGTTCGATTCCCCAGCACCACATATACAGAAAACGGCCAGAAGCGGCGCTGTGGCTCAAGTGGCAGAGTGCTAGCCTTGAGCGGGAAGAAGCCAGGGACATTGCTCAGGCCCTGAGTCCAAGGCCCAGGACTGGCCAAAAAAAAAAAAGAGACTGGGATCGGGCTGAGGATATAGCCTAGTGGCAAGAGAGCTTGCCTCATATACATGAGGCCCTGGATTCAATTCCCCAGCACCACATATACAGAAAACAGCCAGAAGTGGCAGAGTGCTAGCCTTGAGCAAAAAAGGAAGCCAGGGACAGTGCTCAGGCCCTGAGTTCAAGGCCCAGGACTGGCCAAAAAAAAAAAAAAAGTGAGAGACTGGGATCTGACGTTTATGGTTTGCAGTTATTCTAGCCAGGAAAATCTATGAGACTCTTAACTCCAATTAACTTGTACTTAGAAAAAACTAGATGTGCCCCTGTGGTGCAAGCATGCTATCTTTGAGTAAACAAGGAAGCTCAGGAACAGTGCCCAGGCCTTGAGTTAAAGCCCCAGGACCAGCATGCACAATGTTTACACAGTGGTATTCTATGCTTCCATCAGAAAGAATGGTTGCCCCTTCTTAAGGAAACAAAGATTTGGGAAAAAATCATACTAAATGAAGTGAGCCAGACCCAAAGAAACATAGGCTCCATGGTTTTCCTCATTTGTAATAATTAGAATATATCTAGGACAATCCTAGAAAAGGATCACAATAGCTCAATACCTATGTACATATGACCATATAAAATCATGGAAATGAATTCCAAGATATGGAAAAGGAAGGGGTATTTTGTTTGTACTGTTTTTTTTTTTTCTTTTTTGTTTTTTTTTTGTTTTTTTTTTTTTTTTGGCCAGTCCTGGGCCTTGGACTCAGGGCCTGAGCACTGTCCCTGGCTTCTTCCCGCTCAAGGCTAGCACTCTGCCACTTGAGCCACAGCGCCACTTCTGGCCGTTTTCTGTATATGTGGTGCTGGGGAATCGAACCTAGGGCCTCGTGTATCCGAGGCAGGCACTCTTGCCACTAGGCTATATCCACAGCCCCCCTGGTTTTTTTTTTTTTAGGGTGTTTTTTTTCCCGTAATGCACTGTGTGAAGTTATAGCTTCTTTTTCTCCCCCATCCCCTTTTGCCACTGTTTTAGATTTTAATACCATGTGTCTTGTGTATACATTTATATGATTTGAGGAATGGAAGAAGAATCACAAAACGATGGGACAAATGACAAAGGGTGAACCAATGCAACAGTGATACTCACAAGACACTGTTGGAAATGAACTTTACAACTTGAGAAGGAAGGGGAGCCACTAGGGGGAGGGAGTGGAGAAAAATGAGGGAGGGGGTAACTATGTTTGACAAGAAATGCACTCACTACCTTACTTATGTAACTGTAACTCCATTGTACATCACCTTTATACTAAACTAAAATAAAACAATCTAATAAGTAGGGGCTAGGAATATGGCCTAGTGGCAAGAGTGCTTGCCTCTTATACATGAAGCCCTGGCACCACATATATAGAAAAAGGCTAGAAGTGGTGCTGTGGCTCAAGTGGTAGATTGCTAGCCTTGAGCAAAAAGAAGCCAGGATCAGTGCTCAGGCCCTGAGTCCAAGACCCAGGACAGGCCAATAAATAAATAAATAAAATTAAATAAAAAGGAGGACATTTCTGAGGAAAGTGTCTGGCTTACCTGGAAGAGCACTTGACTATAGGTGAGGTCCTCAGTTCAATCTCAAAAGATGGTTTCTTTCAATCACATTTTATTTTATTCTATAAAATGCACATTTTGAAATGGACAACCCAGTAGATGCAAATATTTGAAATCAATACATAATCATAAATAACCTTTTAAAAATATCATTGATTTATTTATTGTCAAAGTAATTTACAGAAGGGTTACAGTTTCATACATAAGGCAGTGAGTACACTTGTTATCCAACTTGTTTTGTCCTCCCTCATTTCCCTCTCCCACCTTCCCCCTTCCTCATTTTTTTCCACCTTCCACATGAGTTGTAAAGTTGGTTTACACCATATCGTTTTATAAGTATTTCTGGTGCATTGGTTTCTCTTTTATCCTTTGTCTCTCCATTTTGATGTTCCCTTTCCCTTCCCTGGTTCCAATCAATGTATATACAACACTCAGGGTACCAAAATCAGTTACAGTGAGATCAGAGGTAAAACCATGGTGAAGAAAGACAAAGGAAAAAGGCATAATTTCACATGGTATGTTGAAAATAGCAACAACAATGATAAACCACTTGTTTCCATAACTTGGAGTTCATTTTGCTTAGTTAGCATCATCTTATATATTCATATGGACATAGTTATTTTGTTATTGTGATATTTTGATAGGATTATCCTAGATGTGTACTAATTATTCCCAGTGAGGGAAACCATAGAGTTTATGTTTCTTTGGGTCTGGCTCACTTCACTTAGTATAATTTTTTTCCAAGTCCTTCCATTTCTTTATGAATGGGGCAATGTCATTCTTTCTGATAGAGGCATAGAATTCCATTATTTGTATGTACCACACTTTCTTGATCCACTCATCTACTGAGGGGCATTTGCCTTGGTTCCATATTTTAGCAATGACTGTGCTGTGACAAACAGAATTGTGCTGGTAGGGGACTAGGAAGATGGCCTAGTGGCAAGAGTGCTTGCCTCGAATTGTGCTGGTAGCTCTGATTGGGAGAAGATCTTTACTAGCCATACAACAGATGAAGGTCTCATATCTAAAATATATGTAGCTCTCAAAAAATTAAATTCCCGCAAAACAAATCCTCAAAGAACCACGTGGGTTAAAGACCTAAAAAGGAAATTCTCTGAAGAGGAAATGAGAATGGCTAAGAGATACATGAAAAAGTGCTCTACATCACTGGCCATAAAATAAATGCAAATCAAAACAACATTGAGATTCCACCTCACCCCAGTAAGAATGTCCATTATCAAGTAAGCTAATAACAATAGATACTGGAGGGGATGTGGCCAAAAGGCAACCCTACTATACTGTTGGTGGGAGTGTAAACTTGTTCAACCACTCTGGAAAGCAGTAAGAAGGTTCCTCAAAAGGCTAAACATAGAATTCCCCTATGACCCTGCAGCCCCACTTTTGGGTATCTACCCAAAAGATTACAAGCAAGGCCACCCTAAAGCTTCCAGCACAACTATGTCCATTGCAGCACAATTTGTCATCACTGAAATACAGAAACAACTCACATGCCAATCAGCAGATGAGTGAATCAAGAGAATGTGGTACATAAATAACCTTTTTAAAATAAAGATTTCCTTAATGTATATTTCACTTGTTCTGTCACATTATTTAAAATCATTGTTCAATACTATTAATAAATAATGTGTTAAAATTAAGAAAAGAATGCTTAGGAACCGTTAATATTTTAGATATAATCCCTGGAATCAAAATATAGGGAAGAGGTAGAAACACAAAATTGAGGAGTAACTATAAGCAGGCATTAAAAGTAGCTCAAATATTTCAAGTAAATCAATGAAGAAAACACAGAGTTAACTCCCCATTAATAACAAAATAATAAAAATCATTCTGTTTGACCAGGCTCAAAAAAAAAGTGCTTTTTAGATTTAAACTACTGATGAAGTTTCTTTTATTGTGGGGGATTCTATTTTTGGTACTGGGGCTCGAACCAAGGATGTTGCACTTGCCACTGAGCTACCTCCTAGCCTGAAGTTCCTTTTGAATTGTGTCTGTGGATATATATGATCTTGGATTACAGTAGCAAAATGTACCCTTTCTACTTTTTGGGATGAAATAGTAATTTCAATCAAGGTCTAGTATTGTATTATAGTTGAGCAAAAGGCAAGGAAAACTAAGTTTCAGAGCCAAAGAATGTTTCCTAACTGAAGGGTTTGAGCCAGGTGCTCCAAATCTATTGCATCTTGGCTTAGAAAAATACACAAATTTAACAGAAAACAGTAACAGATTTTTTTCCTTAAATATGTGCCATCTTTTCTTACTTTTTTTGTTAAAAGACAAAACATGTTTTCAGTACTAAATGTTTAAGTGTTACAACTTTCTATAAATAGTAATACTAATTAGTAGAAGAAGGCCTACAGAATTTGCCAGTGATATCACAATGAATTGATAAACCCAAACCTGCCAGACAAGGAAATGGAGGGAGGGGATTACAAAAGAATGAGGAAGTGAAGACAAAACAACAACAAAAAAAAACCAAAACAAAACCAAAAAAAAAACCTAGGAACAATAATGCTAGGTACCTTTGCCTATAATCCTAAATTCTCAGGAGACTGAAATCTGAGGATCATGGTTTGAAGCCAGGCAGCCGCGAGAAAGTCTGTGAGACTCTTAAGTCTAAATAATCAGCAAAACTTCTGAACTGGAGCTGTGGCTCACGTGGTAGACTTGAGCTAAAAAAACCCAACAACTCAGGGATACGGGGATACAGCCCAGGCCCAGAATTAAAGCCCCAAGACTGGCACAAAACAAAGCAAAAAAACAGACCAAACCTTCAGGCTCTTTGTTTTTATAACTTAATACTTTTGATCTTCAATAACAATCTTAAATCCTAAAATAGAATTATGTAGCATACCAAGATGTATAAGGTTAAGGATCTGAAAGGTGATATAGAATTCAGAAGAGGAAATCCTTAATACACAATTCCCTAGCAAAGACATTTTTGCATTATGTTTTCCAGAATCCACTCAGATGGCATTTCTAGAGACCAGCTGCAAATGCTAGTCACAGTCATCTAGAAGTTTGAGTACCTTCTATAAAAGAATAAATCCACAATGATGAAAATAACTCTGGTAGGTGATGGGAACAAAAATGTAGAGCCTTTAAAATGAATCCCAATGGCAAACAGTCCATGTAAATACTTATTAAATGAAAGTAGAGGCACCCAAAGCTCTGACCTTTTCAGTTTAATAGATTTTGCAAGACAAGTAACTATATTAGATAATACTGACAATTCCCTGGCAGGAAATTGATATCTGATTGAAATTCAAGTTCTCACACATATTCAACATAAAGTTCCTGTTTCCCCTAGGACTCCTCTCACACCAATTGGGGAACTGTGAAAGTAGCTTCTTCAGCCTCATTGTCAGTCCTGCTAGCAGAGTAAGTGTTTATGAAACTTCACACATAAAGCAACTCTGTGCACTGTATAATTTCTGGAAAATAGTAAAATAACAAAAAACAAAAAAAACTTGAAAGTTTAATGTTGCTTTAATTTTCATTGTAAAAACAAGGCAAGCCTGTCACTTAGAATATCCTACTATGTACTTCATGTTTGAATATAAATATGTGTATTTTATTGCCAAAATTCTTTTTAAGTTAAATAGCCATGTAATTTGAATTTGAAATCAAATTTTTGGTAGCTTCCTTTTTTTCTAATTTTTCAATTATTCTTCTTTAAGATTTTGTGTCACAAAGGGGACTTTTTTCTTTGTGTGTGTGTGTGTGTGTGTGTGTGTGTGTGTGTGTGTGTGTGTGCCTATATCTAACCATCATTCTAAGTTTGCCAGATTAACAAAATTAGTAACTAGAAAATAAAAGGGTAGATTGACTTGACATTCTATGGAGACTTTCTAAATATATAAACCCTTTACCCAAGATCTTTGACTGACATATCACGTACCTAGTTACACATTATTCTTAATGACTTACACGTAATGCTTCACTCAATGTCCCAAATAATACTCGTAGCTTTAATCCAAATAACCTTAGTCCATTTTTTTAAAATAAACTCCCAAATCACATGTAATACTCAACCTGGTATTGTCTCCATAATCATGATTTAGCCTTACCAGGTTGGTTAAATAACTTCAAAACCATTCATCATTATTACACTTTTTGTTAGCATAAACCTCAGTTCTCAATGTGAGCTTTTTGGACCAAGTTGGAATAAGAGATATGATTGTATTTTATTGTAGTATTTCTTTTAATGTATGCATATCTATTCATATTTTTTCTAGATTTTTTTAAATATCTGAGCACATACTAATGAGAATGCTTGTATAAGAAGAGACAATGATGAGGGAAACAAAGAGAAAAAGGGGAGGGAAGGGATAGAAATCATTTCATAGTGAGACTGAACACACACATACTTGATTACATTAACATCTGAATCTCCTCAGTTAAGCTCATCAATCATGGAAAATTGCTGAGCTTTAAAAGTCAATAATAACATAATGCCCAAGCTGTTGGTGTGCACATAGATGAATGCCTAGGAATAAGTTCTTAAAACTTTACTTCATTAATTTGGTTTTGAGTATAATTAGCACAGGTTTAGACTAGTCAAAAAAGAGGCTCACAAGAGCCCAATAGCTATACCCTTATGAACACATAAGATGATGCTAAGTGAAATGAACTCCATGTTATGGAAACAACTGTTATATCACTGTTGTAATTACTTTCAACATGCCATGTGAAACCGTAGCATCTATTATTGATGATCCTCTTGTATCCCCTTCCTGTGGTTGTACCTGCACTATCTCTGTATCTTATCTGAGTACATTGGAAACCATGTATACTGGTATTAGAACTAGGGAACTGAAAAGGAATACCAAAATCGAGAGACACAGGGTAAAAAGACAAACGACAAAAGATAAAAAGACAAAAGCAATACTTGCAAAACTGTTTGGTGTAAATCAACAGAACAACTCATGGGGGAAAAGGGAAAGGGGCTGGGGAGAGGGGGAAATGAGGGAGGAGGTAACAAACAGTAAAAGAAATGTATCCAAATGTATGAAAATGTATCCGCTCTGTACATCAGTTTGACAATAAATTTTTTTTTAAAAAAAGTTCTTAAAACTTTGAGTATGAATGAAAGGAGAGGAAGATTTCATGAAGATCTGGAGCTCTAGTGGTATAACCTTACAAGCTAGAACGTAAAGAACTGCAATAGAGGAATGAAATACTTCAAATGCCCATGTGAATAGCAGGAAGAGGCTAGGATGAGAGGATATCTAATCTAAAGTTCAATGTGTCATTTTATTCTTCTTCTTAATTATTAGTCAAGGCTCACATTCATAGTATATTTTACTTAGACCACTAAAACACATAAGTTATACCTCACAAACTCTGCCTTACAGTATTCAAATACTTAACTTCCAGTATCCAAGACATGGTTTGATACATCAGAGGTTCCAGCTTGAGACACTTTCATTTATATTCTTTATTGCTTTAGATATCATTGTACAGAGGAAACTGTACAGAGGAAACTCAATCATATATTTACACATGTGTGTGTATGTGTGTGTGTGTGTAGAATCTTAGTTCACATTTTGTTGGTCCATAATATAAATCTACATTAACTAGTACATACAGTTTTATACACTTGGATAATTTCCACTAAAGATGTAAGTTAAGAAGGAAACCTCATAAATATTACATAGCTAGTACATGTGAGGTTAGCTGCTCTAGATACAATCACCCATATCGACAGAGATACAGATGGCCAGAGCTTACACATGAGCATATTTCTTCTCATTTCTCATAATGAATTGTCCTATAATGTTACTGAGGCTGCAAATTCTCATGAAAAGCTTAATCGAGGTTATTACAGTTGAGTTTAAACTTACTGGGAGTATTAGAATTTACTAGGGAAAGAAATGAGTAAAGGTTGGGACAGCATTAACAAAATATGAACAGATCACATTAATTAAACCAATTTCCCTTTTTGACTTAATTAGCTGGCCTCTGAAGACTAGAATCTCCCTTATAAGCAAAAAGGAAATTCATTGGAGAAGCCTAAAAGTAAATGTAAGATTGAGAGCATTATTCAGTGCTTCAAATCTGTTTGTTCACAAAAGATTTCTTTACGGACTTTTTCTGTAGGAATTTTTTTGTTGTTGTTCAGTCCTGGGGCTTGAACTCAGGGCCTAAGCACTGACCCTGAGCTATTTTGCTCAAGGCTAGTGCTTTTCCACTTTGAGGCACAGCACCCAGTTCCAGGTTTTTGGGGTTTTTTTGTGTAAGGGAGGGATTGTTTTTTGGATTTTTTTTTTTTTTGGCAGTTAATTGGAATTAAAAGTCTCACAGACTTTCCTGCTCTGGATGGCTTTGAGCTGTAATCCTCAGGTCTCAGCCTCCTGAATATCTAGGGTGTGAACCACCAGCACATGGCGTTTTCTATAGGATTTTGTCTTTGGTTATTTCTCTGACAGCATAAAAATAGTTAAGCCAGGTAGTCAGATAAATAATCACCACTATAACTTCAAACCATCTTATTTAATGGGACACTATTTTTGTCATGACCTTATGATATTTTCGTAGCCTCATTATGGAAATATCCAATATGAGGTATGCACTGATTGATTTCCTTTTCTCTTCATCCAAATAACAGATTTGCTTTGCAATATGAATTTTAACATTGATTCCTTAAATATTTATGAGCATCCAAGTGGTTCATTCGCCACCTCTTTCTATCAGGTGTGGAATCCTTCAGAGAGTAACTTAGGAAAAACCTCTCTGTTGAAGCCTTAACAATGATCTGGTAAAATACGTGCAGGCATTGACTGTTTGGGGCTCACTGCTACATCTAATATACATATAAGGTAATTTAATGCAGATATCGCCTGAAAACTGTCATATGGAACATTGGTTTCAGTGTTGATTTTGGTTTTGTTTGTATAAATATAATCAATCAAGATTTTAGCTGGGTGAAGTGAAACAGTAGGTCTGGAAATTTCATTGTTTAATTCTAAAACATATGCTGCTTTCCTTAAAGATTGAATTCGAGGGTAGACATAATTACTTTTTCTTCATTTCTTTGAAACTGAATTCACCTAATGAACTTTTGAAAAAAGGTGAAACTTGAGAAGTAAATTTTGAAATGCATCATCAAGTCTACAAAGATAAAATGCTTTATCACAAGCAACAGTGGTTTTTCTGTCCAAGAAGAAGTGTGATTTCAGTGACAATGCACATGGCTTTCTCCCATCCACCTTTCAGTGACCCTTGTACACCTGAAGTGTGCATCTCTTCAGCCATGGTGCCACATCGAAATCAAGGCAGAGCTCCCGCTTTCTAATAACAAGGCCTGCATGTCATCTTTGAGAACAAACCCCTTCAAAATTCTAATTTATGAGTTATGAAACCAATTTTCCTTTTAGGAGCTAGAACAAAGTGTTAATTATGTAGTACTAGATAACAACTTTTGAGCAAAAAAGCCAGGTGAAGAAAGATAAACACGTTATGGAGACCCAGACATGTAAAATGTAAAATGTTGACTTCATAGAATGACTAACTGCTCCTAGGGAGAGAGGGATTAAAGAAATGTTGGTCAAAGGGCACAAGTCAGCAAAATGAGATAAGCTGGTCAGTGATGGCTCACACCTCTATTGCTAGCTACTTAGAAATCTGCAATCAGAAGCCAATGTAGTCAAGGAGATTCTGTCTGTAAAATAACCGGCCCAAAGTTGCATTGGAAGCATGGATCATGTGGTAGAGTACCAGCAGAGCAAACAAGCTGAGCAAGTAAATTAAGAAAGGCCCTGGGTTCAAACAAACAAACAAACAAAAAAAAAACCCACCCAAAACCAATCTATTCACTCAATATAGTTATTTCACAGGCCATTCCAATGTACATACATATCTTAAAACAGCCTCTTTATTTAATAAATCTATAGGTTTAACTTATTATTTGAAGTAATTTTTAAAACAAAAAAAATCCTATGCACTGGAAGTGGTGTCAAATTTACTGGATAAATGATTCCAGTGTTAGTTCAAAGGAATATCTCTTAGTTATCTTTCTATAATTCCAAAAAATACCTGAAATATATTACCTTCTAAAGAGGGAAGGTTTATTTTGGCTCACATTCTGGGGTAATGTGGGATAATCAAGACATAAACTGTAGCAGAGGTAACAGTGTATGATGTCAGGATCAATGTGAGACAAGAAATTTGCTTTTGCCAAATGTCACAACATAGTTTATAATCAATAACAAATTTCACTTTACAAATCCACAAATCCATGGAGAACTGTCATGAAGCTCATCATTTTCACTAATTCCAAAGGAACAACATAGTTTTGTAAATTCTGTACACAGAAATCTACATGTTCCAGAGATGCAAAGGTAGGAGGTTTCCATACATGCATTATCTGCTTTTTACCCCTGAAATCTTGTCTAAGATCCATACTTGAAAGACTGTACATCAAGCCACTTCATTCTGTACTTAGAGCTTTTATTTCCATAGAGCTTCTCTGGTTTCTTTTACAAATCACGATATGAGACAGACCTGAGTAAGTGTCTGAATGTGGTTTCATTCACCAACAGATGGTACAACTAAGACATTCAGTCCTTAACACCAAAATCTTGTAGAAGAAAAATAGAGAAGAAATAAGAAAAAAAAATTACATATTATATGCAGCTTAGAAAATTTTATATTTCATCACATTTGTGTCTTGTTGTGATATATTTTTGTTTGTTTTTTAAGAAAAGATAAAAAATTTAAGATGATCAACAGTTCCCTGCGATTGGCCTGAAGAGTTGAGTAACAGTGATGTTCACAGCGATGCCTTGTTCACTAGCACACAGGAATGAGCCAACAGATGGACCAGCAGTAGGTGTCTATCACAGAAGTGGGGCATAAAGTTCTTGCTGATGCTCACAAACCTGTCCTGACGTAAAGGCCTTTCAGGCATGTGAATGCAGACTTCTTGGACTCTCA